>NW_026942771.1:0-300000 GCF_024139115.2 Armigeres subalbatus | reverse complement strand
CTCCGGCACAATAGAAAGTTTTGGCTTCAGTTTGACAACCAAATCGATTCTATCCGCACCACCCAGGTCGTAACAACCCTGAAATTGTACTTGGGTGCCAAATCCAATATTCTAGAGATAAAATTTTATGCGTGATTTTCATAAATAGCGTTAAAACTAACAGTGGATAATTTTTCTGACTTAACCGCGAAGTGGCCGAAGGACTTCACTTGACCATGCCTTTGAAGATTCATAAGATGTTCAAATCTTTCACATAATCTTATTTGGATGAAAAACCACCGATAACAGCTCAAACATTAATAAACTATCAATCGATTTTTCATCAAATGTTGGATTTCTTGGCATTGATAAAAAAAATATTTAGAAAAACATTGTTTGATACTGATCGCACACAAAGCGAACGTGACTGAATGATCGTCCCATGTTACCAATTCTAAATCTTATCACCCGAAATCCCATGTCCGGGTGTTTCCTTCCTTCTACTACTAACAATGTTATCTCAGAAAAGAACACGTATACTTCCCACCTGAACTGCAATTCTAAGCTCGCTTGCCCGGCTTATTGGCCTGTATCAAGCGAAAAGTCCCGTTAGGAAATAGACGCCAGCCAATTGGCCCACCAATTGGGAAGCAGAGAAGATTCAAAATTGAGTAGTATAAAAGAAAAGTGCATTCGCTCGCAGCAGTGGCGTAGCCAGAAAATTGGTCTGGGGGGGGTTTTCTGAAAAATTTTTTTTTCGAAAAACAAATTTCTTCTAAAAATTTTGTCTCTGGGGGGGGGGGGGGGGGTTTTTGCCCAAAACCACACCCGTAGCTACGCCACTGGCTCGCAGAGCATTCAGTCTTTTTTATACCATCACTAGAAATTCGCGGTTATTTGAAAAGATCGTTTTCTTACTTTTTGCACTTAGCCGAAGCCGCATAATCATTTACCATTCTTCGTACAGTTACAAATATAACATGGACATAGTTGATATCGTTACCCATTCACATTAAGTTCATCAAACAGTACATATCTATGGTAAGACAATTACTTCAACCGTAATCAATGAGGTTTACTGTCTACGAACCATAATCAATATAATACTGATAAACTCTTTCGTCCAAAAATGTATGAAGAAAATCGATTTTTCTTACGGTCAACATTCTTAACAACCCGTTGCTCATACAGTCCGGTCTACGTAAACCATTCCCCCTATGGTCAAAACGTTATCAGACTATAGTACGATTATGGTCCAGTACCATTATCTTTATGGTTCAACGTGGAACGTAGACCGTTCTAATAATGGTTCAGCTGTCGTTTGGATTTATGCGGGAAGAGTTAAAAATAATGCTCTCCTTCAGTCGCTATCGCACGGATTAGAAGGCCCTTCAGTAGAAGGGCTGAGATACAGTCTACATCCCCTGCTGAGCCAACTTGTGGTTTATTTCGGGCAGTCCTTCAGTGGGAAGGTTGCCACTGTCGACATTACCCACTGTTCGTTTTTTGAGGAAAAATGAGACTTACAGTGTTATAAACTTATCGACTCAGTTTTACGAATTGAGATGATGTCTGCGCGTGCGTGTTTATATGTATGTATGTGCACAATACATGTAAAAAATATTCACCTATTTTCATGCATATGTCCTTCCCCGATTTGTTCGCAACAAATTGCATTCAACGGCGAAACTTGTTATGAATATAAAGGAATATGTGTTATGGAATATATTTACCAATCAATGCTATTTTTATCTTTCTCATACATTTTTTTCATCTGTAAAACATGTGAAAGGATTCAACACCGATAGGTGGATTAATCAGGCGTTTTCTTATGTATATTAGTCCAATCACCACTGAAATCACAATGATTACAAAGAAGGATCATATTAAGATTCACAGTTATCGAAATAAACCATGGAGGGAAGGAAAAAATTGCGTGATCGGAACATTATCCACTTCCCCCGCAGTGTTCGATATTAGGGGTAAGTGTAAAATCTTTAAATTATTTGCTTTCATCGTACAAACCACTACAAACTGAACGTGATTAGTTTAATTGTATTATAATGGTCACCTGTGGTGCAAAATCACAAGAAAAAGGAACAATTTATGCAAGTAAGAATTAATTTTATGAATGCAAAAATTAACTTCTCGCGAAACCTAAAATGACAGCTCCATCGTAAACGATTTTCGGTCAATTTTCACAGTAATTAGGGTAAAGTGCCCAATAGTGGACCCCCAACCAATAGTGGACTCTTCAGCCATTTTTGCATTATAACAGCACAATGTAAACATTTTGCTATGAAATTCCATCGAGAGAACCTACCTTACAGTCCTATGATTTGATTACATGCATTGGAAATGCTATGGAACAAAAAATTATATGATTTTTTACAATTTTATAAAAATTAAACACGAGAGTGTCCATTATAGGAATATTTTGGGGGGTCCATAATAAGGAAGAAGAACGTCCCTAAAAATCAAATGAAGTGTCGACTATTTGGAAGCAGATTCCTATTATAGACCCCCAGGGGGTCTACTATAGGGCGAATTCAGTCAGACTTTAAAATGTTAATTTCAACGAATAACGTCGTGTATTTGAGTGTTTTATGTATGTATCGTGAAGAGAAGATGCAGAACTTGGTATTAGGTGTTAAGCAGTATTAATATGTTGAAAATTTGTACTCCTTATGACAAAAAGAGCAAAATTTCGCTACTAGGGGGTCCACTATTGGGCATTTTACCCTAGCTAAGCTTAGCTTTGACTGGCAACACATTTCCATGGTTGCTACTCCGGGATTGACCAGAATTAGTGAAATCGCACAAAGAATCAACGGAATGATTGGCTGGGATTGTTCAAGCATTCTCAGTGTGCAAGTTTCAATGACCTCAATGTTCAAATGACCAATAACGGGGCCGGTCACGTCCTTGTAGTCAGTTAGGAAGAGGGAAAGAATAGTAGTAGGTGGTTTTTGTTATTTGAAGACCGTGTTTACCTCTGCGTCTCCACAAAACCCACAGGAAGGATGATCAGTTAGTCGGTAGGCATCGTTGGATCCGGATTCACTCTGATAAGCGATACGACCATGCCATTCTTTTTATAAAATGTTTTTAACTAACCATGACAAAGCAGAACAAATTAACTACCTGCATACCAAGCAGGAACACAATCAAACGCATATCAATTGATTTACCGAACACCAAACAGATATTTTATCATTTTCGCGACGACTAAAACACACACTGTAGTAACTTGCTCGATGGCTACTCGGTCGATTTTCAAAGTAATAATCATACAAACTCAAATGACGTGTGTACGATCAAATTACATCCAAATTTGCTAAAAATTAATGAGGATTATTAAAATGGCAAATGCGATCCTTTAAGAATCGGGGAGCAAGAAGTCAAAATTTGAATCACTCTACTGTTCTGCTTTTGGCAAGTCAATTGGATTCAACTGGGTTGTTCAATTCACTTGCCCTGTCAAAACGTAGCATAACCCAAGAAACGATGCGTTATATTCCCCTAAGGTGCTTTTTTGACTTTTCTAAGAAATTCTTATGTGATTTTTTTGATACATTTTAAGATGCACGAGAAAGGCATCATCGCCGCTGGGAGATAATCTGCACCCTAAACAAAAAGTTGTGACATTCTTTGCATTAAGTGTTGTGTATAAAATCTCGCATGCAAACCGTTCAGAGAAAGTTTTATTTGTTACGCCAACTCATTGCATTAAATAATTCCAATTCCACTATCATCACTCTTTGCTATCTCTATTACCCTTCTACTTGTGATTATATGACATTCATCTCATTCATATAGGGAGCGGGACCATTTGAGCAGCACCCCCTATTCCCGTCCTCAACGTTAATAACTCGACCGCGTTCCAACCAAATGGCTTGAATTTGTGTACATCATTAGATATGCAATGCGGTTGTAATGCAATCGAGTAATGAACGTTTTGGACGGAAATAGGGGTTCTGTCCAAATGGTTCTCTACCCTAGTACAGAACGAGGATGATAATAGTCTTCTTCTCTCATCTGGTGTATAGTACAGATGGATAGCGCCTCAATCGGATAGCGCTAGGCTTGGTGCAGGGCTTAAGCTCAATTCTCATCTCCAGCCAAATTTTTTTGTAAGCAAATAAGGTTGGCGAAGTATTTAAAGAGTCGTTCCTCGACAGAAGTTTAAAAATAGATTATATGTAGACACACATACCTAGTTCTTTTTTCTCGTGACCAGAGACCGAATGCAATGGTTTGCTAATGCAATAAGCTTATGGAAATCTTGCAAGATTGTCATAAAATCATGCATTCTCTGGATGGGTGGGGTTTTATTTCTGGAAAGACATATAGGACGTCAATTTTAACATGGTTTTTAGAACATCGACACATATTTTAGACAAAAATAGTTTGATTTTTGGGATGGAAATTTGGGTTACTTTTAGATTTGCAACACAAAAGTTTCATTATTTTGATTTAAAGAGACATGTGCTGATAAGTAGTTGACGAGTAGTTGACATGCAGTTGTTCACAATCCTACGTATTTGAAAGTTTTCAATATAACACTGATATTAAACATTTTAGGAGCAATTTAAAGTATACTTCCTAAACTTTACCATGTTAAAACACCATGATTTCACGGACACGCCCATCTCCTCCAGCACTGCGTCTTCGTCAACGCGAATTCGATCCGCTTTGTTGACGTCTCCTTTTTCTTCTTACTAATACCGCTCGTTATCACAACCGTTGATAGTCTTGGGCTGATTAGCTACACGGAAGAAAAAAAGTGTTAAACGTTAAGGATTTACAAAAGGATTTACGTCTTTATAAGAATAATTTGTTTGAGAAACTGCATATATGTATCTATTTTACACAATTTCTAGAAAACAACAAAAAACTGTTTTTGAACAACTTGGCATCAAAACTTTCGATTTCTTTAATACAGATCAATAGTTTTTAGCAAAACTCAACACCCAGTGTGAAAACTGTAAACAGTACTCTATAATTGCTCTTCAAAGTGCATGCACATATGTAGTTTCTCAAACAAACGAAAAATATTCCACAAAAATTTTTATTTACGTATTTTTGGACGAAGATTCAGAATATATGAAAATCTCATCTTGGCCAAAAATCTTACATATGCAGTTTCTCAAACAAACAAACATGTACAATACTGAGTGTCAGTTGTGCATTGATCTATGAATAACAATCAGAGCTATTCTAATCTATTATTTCAAGTAGAGTCCTTCTTTGTCAAACTTAATTCGTAACATATTCATTAAGTGATTCAAATTTTGACTTTTTTGTCCCCCGATGCTTAAGGTCACTTCTGACGGAATCCAAGTTTCAAAGTGCTCGCGTTTTCGGGGGCACACCACTCGATACGGAAGCAACGTACAACTGTCATTTTTATTTTTTCACGCATGCTGCGACGCAGCAAAGCTAAATCAACAAAAATGACAGTTGTGCACCGCCTCCGTATCGAGTGGTGTGCCCTCGAAAACGCGAGCACTTTTAAACTTGGATTCCGTCAGGAGTGACCTTAATCGATTGCATTTGCCATTTGAATAATCCAAATAAATTTTTAGCTAATTTGTATGTAATTTGAGTGAGCACGCGCAGTTTGAAGTTTATATGAAAATTACTATGAAAACAGTAACTTTTATGCAAAATCGTTTTCCAACTCTTCCTATCAAGCTCTATAAACATATGAGTACATCGGAAACACAGACAATTTCACAAGAAAACTGGTCGTCATTGTTGCGAAACGATTTGATACTCGCAAGAAAAGTTATTAAGGAAATACTGAATCGTGGGAAATTCAATTTAACACGTAGAAGAATAACATCAATATCAATAAGGAGCATTTTTGTTTGCTTCATAACTTTGCTTCCAAACGACAAATCGCTTCGCAACAACAACTGCCTTCCAGCTTAGGAAGTATTCTATATAGTCAATGTAATGATTGTACCATGGGCCACCTCACGGATCGGTATTTCACATAAAAGTCGATTTTCAGAGTAATTCCCATACAAACTTTAAATGATGTGTGCACAATCAAATTACATCCAAATTTGGAGGATTATTAAAATGGCAAATGCAATCGTTTAAGCATCAAAAGTCAAAATTTGAATCACTCCGAAGTAAAATAAGTCAGTGAGCATTTATCTGTATTTAGTTACTTACTTACGGGTCCTGTACACCTCCGGTGGTGCAAAGGGCCGATATGAAAGATCTCCATCCTGAGCGATGTCCAGCTATCGCTTTAACCGAAAATAATTCCGAGAAAATTTCTTACGGAATTTCGAAAAAATACCTAAGGGAATCTTACAGAAATTCCCTTCGGAATTTGCACGAAATTCCTTTTGGAATTTCTACGAAATTCTTTTCGGAATTTCCCCGAGATTCCCTTTGGAATTTTCTCGAAATTCGCTTCGGAATTTCTTCGAAAATTCTTTCGTTGTTACCTCGAAATTAAATTCGTAATTTCCTCGAAATAACCTTCGTAATGTCCTCGAAATTACTTTCGAAATATTCTCGAAATTACCTTCAGGATTTCCTCGAAATTCTATTCCAAATTTCCTCGAAACTCCCTTCGGAATTTCCTTGAACTTTCCTTGAAATTCCCTTCGAAACTTCCTCGAAATTCCCTTCGGAATTTCCTAGAAATTCCCTTCGGAATTTCCTAGAAATTCCCTTCGGAAATTCCTCGGAAATTCCTTCAAATTCCCCTCGGGATTTCCTGGAAATTTCGCTCAGAATTTCCTCGAGATTTCCTCGAAGGGAGTTTCTGGGAAATTTCGAAGGGAATATCGGGGAAATTTCGAAGGGAATTTCGGGTAAATTCAGAAGGGAAATTGAGAGAAATTCCGAAGGGAATTCCGAGGAAACTCCGAAAGAAATTCCGGGGAAAGTCCGAAGGGAATTCCGGGGAAAGTCCGAAGAGAATTTCGGGGAAATTCGAAAAGGAATTTCGGATGGAAATTTTGGGGAAAATCCGAAGGTAATTCCGGGGAAACTTCCTTTCGGAATTTCCTCGAAATTCCCTTCGGCATTTCCCCGAAGTTCCCTTCGGAATTTTCTAGAAATTCCCTTCGGAATTTTCCTGAAATTCCCTTCAGAATTTTCCCGAAATTCCCTTCGAAATTTTCCCTGAAATTCCCTTCGGAATTTCCCCGGAACTCCATTCGGAATTTCCTCGAAATTCCCTTCGGAATTTCCTCTAAATTCCCTTCGGAATATCCTCGGTATCCCTTTCGGAAAATTCCTCGAAATTCCCTTCGGAATTTCCTCGAAATTCCCCTCGGAATTTCCTCGAAATTCCCTTCAGAATTTCCTCGAAATTCTCTTCGGAATTTCCTCAAAATTCCCTTCGGATTTCCTTTGGAATTTCCTCGAAATTATCTCCGGAATTTCCTCGAAATTCCTTCCGGAATTTCCTCGAAGTTTCCTCCGGAATTTCCTCGAAATTCCCTTCGGAATTTCCACGAAAATCGCTTCGGAATTTCCTCGAAATTCCCTTCGAGATATCCTCGAAAATCCCTTCGGAATGTCCTCGAAAATCCCTTCGGAATTTCCTTGAAATTTCCTTCGGAATTTCCTTGAAATCCCCTTAGGAATTTCCTCGAATTTCCCTTCGGAATATCCTCGAAAATCCCTTCGGAATTTCCACGAAATTCCCTTCGGAATTTCCCCGAAATTCTTTTCGGAATTTCCCCGAAATTCCCTTCGGAATTTCCCCGAAATTCCTTCGAATTTCTGAAATTCCTTCGAAATTCTCCTGAATTCCTTCGAATTTCCCTGAAATTCCTTCGAATTTCCTGAAATTCCTTCGAATTTCCCCGAAATTCCTTCGAATTTCCCGAAATTCCTTCGAATTTCCTGAAATTCCTTCGGAATTTCCCTGAAATTCCTTCGAATTTCACTGAAATTCCTTCGATTTCGAAATTCCTTCGGAATTTCGAAATTCCTTCGAATTTCCTGAAATTCCTTCGGAATTTCGAAATTCCTTCGAATTTCCCCGAAATTCCTTCGAATTTCTGAATTCCTTCGAATTTCCTGAATTCCTTCGAATTCTGAAATTCCTTCGAATTCTGAAATTCTGAATTTCCCGAATTCCTGAATTTCCGAAATTCCTTCGAATTTCCCGAATTCCTTCGAATTCTGAATTCCTTCTGAATTTCCTGAATTCTGAATTCGAATCTGAAATTCCTTCGAATTTCCCTGAATTCCTCTGAATTTCCCGAAATTCCTTCGAATTCCAGAATTCCTTCGAATTTCTGAAATTCCTTCGAATTCTGAATTCCTTCGAATTTGAATTCCTTCGAATTCTGAATTCCTTCGAATTTCCCCGAATTCCTTCGAATTTCCCTGAATTCTTCGAATTTCCTGAAATTCCTTCGAATTTCGAATTCCTTCGAATTTCTGAAATTCCTTCGAATTTCCCGAATTCTTCGAATTCTGAAATTCCTTCGAATTTCGAAATTCCTTCGAATTTCCCGAAATTTCGAATTTCCCAGAAATTCCTTCGGAATTTCTGAAATTCCTTGAATTTCTGAAATTCCTTCGGAATTTCCCTGAAATTCCTTCGAATTCTGAATTCCTTCGGAATTTCCTGAATTCTTCGAATTTCCCTGAAATTCCTTCGAATTTCCCGAAATTCTTCGGAATTTCTGAAATTCCTTCGAATTTCCTGAAATTCCTTCGAATTTCCTGAATTCCTTCGAATTTCTGAATTCCTTCGAATTTCCCGAATTCCTTCGAATTTCCCAGAATTCCTTCGGAATTCCCCGAATTCCTTCGAATTTCCCGAAATTCCTTCGAATTTCTGAAATTCCTTCGGAATTTCCCTGAAATTCTTTCGAATTTCCTGAAATTCCTTCGAATTTCCCCGAAATTCCTTCGAATTTCCTGAAATTCCTTCGAATTTCTGAAATTCTTCGAATTTCCTGAAATTCCTTCGAATTTCTGAAATTCCTTCGAATTTCCCGAAATTCCTTCGAATTTCCCTGAAATTCCTTCGAATTTCCTGAAATTCCTTCGAATTTCCCTGAAATTCCTTCGAATTTCCTGAAATTCCTTCGAATTTCGAAATTCCTTCGAATTTCCTGAAATTCCTTCGAATTTCCTGAAATTCCTTCGAATTTCCCGAAATTCCTTCGAATTTCCTGAAATTCCTTCGAATTTCCCGAAATTCCTTCGAATTTCCGAAATTCCTTCGAATTTCCCCGAAATTCCTTCGAATTTCCCGAAATTCCTTCGAATTTCCCTGAAATTCCTTCGAATTTCCTGAAATTCCTTCGAATTTCCCTGAAATTCCTTCGAATTTCCCGAAATTCCTTCGAATTTCCTGAAATTCCTTCGAATTTCCCGAAATTCCTTCGAATTTCTGAAATTCCTTCGAATTTCCCTGAAATTCCTTCGAATTTCCCTGAAATTCCTTCGAATTTCCCGAAATTCCTTCGAATTTCCTGAAATTCCTTCGAATTTCTGAATTCCCTTCGAATTTCTGAAATTCTTCGAATTTCCTGAAATTCCTTCGAATTTCCTGAAATTCCTTCGAATTTCCTGAAATTCCTTCGAATTTCCTGAATTCCTTCGAATTTCCCTGAATTCCTTCGAATTTCCCCGAATTCCTTCGGAATTTCCCGAAATTCCTTCGAATTTCTGAAATTCCTTCGAATTTCCTGAAATTCCTTCGGAATTTCCGAAATTCCTTCGAATTTCGAATTTCTTCGAGGAATTCCTTCGAATTTCGAATTCCTTCGAATTTCCCTGAAATTCCTTCGAATTTCCCTGAAATTCCCTTCTGAATTCCCTGAAATTCCTTCGAATTCTGAAATTCCTTCGAATTTCCCGAAATTCCTTCGAATTTCCGAATTCCTTCGAATTTCCCTGAGAATTCCTTCGAATTTCCCCGAATTCCCTTCGAATTTCCCAGAATTCCTTCGAATTTCCTGAAATTCCTTCGGAATTTCGAAATTCCTTCGAATTTCCCTGAAATTCCTTCGAATTTCCCGAAATTCCTTCGAATTCTGAAATTCCTTCGAATTTCCTGAAATTCTTCGAATTTCGAGTTCCTTCGAATTTTCCCGAAATTCCTTCGGAATTTCCCGAAATTCCTTCGAATTTCGAATTCCTTCGAATTTCCCGAAATTCCTTCGAATTTCTGAAATTCCTTCGAATTTCCTGAAATTCTTCGAATTTCCCGAAATTTCTGAATTCCCGAAATTCCTTCGAATTCCCTGAATTCTGAAATTCCTTCGAATTTCCTGAAATTCCTTCGAATTTCCCGAAATTCTTCGGAATTTCCGAATTCCTTCGAATTTCCCGAAATTCCTTCGAATTTCCCGAAATTCCTTCGAATTTCCCGAAATTCCTTCGGAATTCGAAATTCCTTCGAATTTCTGAAATTCCTTCGAATTCTGAAATTCCTTCGAATTTCTGAAATTCCTTCGAATTTCCCCGAAATTCCTTCGAATTTCCCGAAATTCCTTCGAATTTCCCGAAATTCCTTCGAATTTCCCGAAATTCCTTCGAATTTCCTGAAATTCCTTCGAATTTCCCGAAATTCCTTCGAATTTCCCCGAAATTCCTTCGAATTTCCTGAAATTCCTTCGAATTTCCCCGAAATTCCTTCGAATTTCTGAAATTCCTTCGAATTTGAAATTCCTTCGAATTTCCCCGAAATTCCTTCGAATTTCCGAAATTCCTTCAGAATTTCTGAAATTCCTTCGAATTTCTGAAATTCCTTCGAATTTCACTGAAATTCTCTTCGAATTTCCTGAAATTCCTTCGGAATTTCCCAAAATTCCTTCGAATTTCCCGAAATTAACTTCGAATTTCCCGAAATTCCTTCGAATTTCCCTGAAATTCCTTCGAATTTCCCTGAAATTCCTACGGAATTTCTGAATTTCCTTCCCCTAATTTTCCTTCGGATTTTCCCCGAAATTCCCTTCACATTTCCCAGAAATTTCCTTCGGAGTCTTTCCGAAATTCCCTTCGGAATTTCCTCGAGATTACCTTCGGAATTTCCTCGAAATTCCCCTATGAATTTCCCCGAAATTCTCTTTGGAATTTCCCCGAAAATCCCTTAGGAATTTCCTCGAAAGTTCCTTCGGAATTTCTTTAAATTCACTTCGAAATTTCCCGAAATTGCTTTCAAAATTTCCCCGAAATTCCCTTCGGAATCTCCGAAATTCCCTTCGGAATTTCCTGAAATTCCTTCGAATTTCCCCGATATTCCTTCGAATTTCCCTGAAATTCCTTCGAATTTCCGAAATTCCTTCGAATTTCCTGAAATTCCTTCGAATTTCCCCAAAATTCCTTCGAATTTCCCTGAAATTCTTCGAATTTCCCGAAATTCCTTCGAATTTCCCTGAAATTCCTTCGAATTTCCTGAAATTCCTTCGAATTTCCCGAAATTCCTTCGAATTTCTGAAATTCCTTCGAATTTCACCGAAATTCTTCGAATTTCTGAAATTCCTTCGAATTTCAAAATTCCTTCGAATTTCCCCGAAATTAACTTCGAATTTCCCGAAATTCTCTTCGAATTTCCACGAAATTCCTTCGAATTTCCTGAAATTCCTTCGAAATTTCGAAATTCCTTCGAATTTCCCGAAATTCCTTCGAATTTCCCTGAAATTCCTTCGAATTTCCTGAAATTCCTTCGGAATTTCCTGAAATTCCTTCGAATTTCCCCGAAATTCCTTCGAATTTCCTGAAATCCCTTCGGAATTTCCCCGAAATTCCCTACGGAATTTCCCCGAATTTCCCTTCCCCCCTAATTTTCCTTCGGATTTTCCCCGAAATTCCCTTCACATTTCCCAGAAATTTCCTTCGGAGTCTTTCCGAAATTCCCTTCGGAATTTCCTCGAGATTACCTTCGAATTTCCTCGAAATTCCCTATGAATTTCCCGAAATTCTCTTTGAATTTCCCGAAAATCCTTTAGAATTTCCTCGAAAGTTCCTTCGAATTTCTTTAAATTCACTTCGAAATTTCCTGAAATTGCTTTCAAAATTTCCTGAAATTCCTTCGAATCTCCGAAATTCCTTCGAATTTCCCTGAAATTCCTTCGAATTTCCCCGATATTCTTCGAATTTCCCGAAATTCCTTCGAATTTCTGAAATTCTTCGAATTTCCCTGAAATTCCTTCGAATTTCCCGAAATTCCTTCGAATTTCCCGAAATTCCTTCGAATTTCCTGAAATTCCTTCAGAATTTCCTGAAATTCCTTCGAACTTCCTGAAATTCCTTCGAAATTTCTGAAATTCCTTCGAATTTCCCCTGAAATTCCTTCGAATTTCCCTGAATTCCTTCGAATTTCCGAATTCCTTCGGAATTTCCCCGAAATTCCTTCGAATTTCACCGAATTCTTCGAATTTCTGAAATTCCTTCGAATTTCCCGAAATTCCTTCGAATTTCCCGAAATTCCTTCGAATTTCCCCGAAATTCCTTCGAATTTCCCGAAATTCCTTCGAATTTCCCGAAATTCCTTCGAATTTCTGAAATTCCTTCGAATTTCCTGAAATTCCTTCGAATTTCCCGAAATTCTTCGAATTTCCCGAAATTCCTTCGAATTTCCCCTGAAATTCCTTCGAATTTCCCCGAAATTCTTCGAATTTCTGAAATTCCTTCGAATTTCCCGAAATTCTTCGAATTTCTGAAATTCCTTCGAATTTCGAAATTCTTCGAATTTCTGAAATTCCTTCGAATTTCCCCGAAATTCCTTCGAATTTCCCTGAAATTCCTTCGAATTTCTGACCCGAAATTCCTTCGAATTTCTGAAATTCCTTCGAATTTCTGAAATTCCTTCGAATTTCCCGAAATTCCTTCGAATTTCCTGAAATTCCTTCGAATTTCCCGAAATTCCTTCGAATTTCCCGAAATTCCTTCGAATTTCCCTGAAATTCCTTCGAATTTCCTGAAATTCCTTCGAATTTCCCTGAAATTCCTTCGAATTTCCTGAAATTCCTTCGAATTTCCTGAAATTCTTCGAATTTCACCGAAATTCTCTTCGAATTTCCTGAAATTCCTTCGAATTTCCCCAAAATTCCTTCTGAATTTCCCGAAATTAACTTCGAATTTCTGAAATTCCTTCGAATTTCCCCGAAATTCCTTCGAATTTCCCTGAAATTCCCTACGGAATTTCCTGAATTTCCTTCCCCTAATTTTCCTTCGGATTTTCCCGAAATTCCTTCACAATTCCAGAAATTTCCTTCGAGTCTTTCCGAAATTCCTTCGAATTTCCTCGAGATTACCTTCGGAATTTCCTCGAAATTCCCCTATGAATTTCCCCGAAATTCTCTTTGGAATTTCCCCGAAAATCCCTTAGGAATTTCCTCGAAAGTTCCTTCGGAATTTCTTTAAATTCACTTCGAAATTTCCCGAAATTGCTTTCAAAATTTCCCCGAAATTCCCTTCGGAATCTCCGAAATTCCCTTCGGAATTTCCCCGAAATTCCCTTCGGAATTTCCCCGATATTCCCTTCGGAATTTCCCCGAAATTCCCTTCGGAATTTCCCCGAAATTCCTTCGAATTTCCTGAAATTCCTTCGAATTTCCCAAAATTCCTTCGAATTTCCCGAAATTCCTTCGAATTTCCCCGAAATTCCTTCGAATTTCCCCGAAATTCCCTTCGGAATTTCCCCGAAATTCCCTTCGGAATTTCCCCGAAATTCCCTTCGGAATTTCCCCGAAATTCCCTTCGGAATTTCACCGAAATTCCCTTCGGAATTTCCCCGAAATTCCCTTCGGAATTTCCCCAAAATTCCCTTCGGAATTTCCCCGAAATTAACTTCGGAATTTCCCCGAAATTCCCTTCGGAATTTCCCCGAAATTCCCTTCGGAATTTCCCCGAAATTCCCTTCGGAATTTCCCCGAAATTCCCTTCGGAATTTCCCCGAAATTCCCTTCGGAATTTCCCCGAAATTCCCTTCGGAATTTCCCCGAAATTCCCTTCGGAATTTCCCCGAAATTCCCTTCGCCCCTAATTTTCCTTCGGATTTTCCCCGAAATTCCCTTCACATTTCCCAGAAATTTCCTTCGGAGTCTTTCCGAAATTCCTTCGAATTTCCTCGAGATTACCTTCGAATTTCCTCGAAATTCCTATGAATTTCCCCTGAAATTCTCTTTGAATTTCCCGAAAATCCCTTTAGGAATTTCCTCGAAAGTTCCTTCGAATTTCTTTAAATTCACTTCGAAATTTCCCGAAATTGCTTTCAAAATTTCCCGAAATTCCTTCGAATCTCCGAAATTCCTTCGAATTTCCCGAAATTCCTTCGAATTTCCTGATATTCCTTCGAATTTCCCGAAATTCCTTCGAATTTCCCGAAATTCCTTCGAATTTCTGAAATTCCTTCGAATTTCCTGAAATTCCTTCGAATTTCCCGAAATTCCTTCGAATTTCCTGAAATTCCTTCAGAATTTCTGAAATTCCTTCGAACTTCCTGAAATTCCTTCGAAATTTCTGAAATTCCCTTCGAATTTCCTGAAATTCCTTCGAATTTCTGAAATTCCTTCGAATTTCCTCGACATTCCTTCGAATTTCTGAAATTCCTTCGAATTTCCCCTGGAAATTCCTTCGAATTTCCCCTGGAAATTCCTTCGAATTTCCCCTGGAAATTCCTTCGAATTTCCCCTGGAAATTCCTTCGAATTTCCCCTGGAAATTCCTTCGAATTTCACCGAAATTCCTTCGAATTTCCCCTGGAAATTCCTTCGAATTTCCCCTGGAAATTCCTTCGAATTTCCCCTGGAAATTCCTTCGAATTTCCCCTGGAAATTCCTTCGAATTTCCCCTGGAAATTCCTTCGAATTTCCCCTGGAAATTCCTTCGAATTTCCCCGAAATTCCCTTCGGAATTTCCCCGAAATTCCCTTCGGAATTTCCCCGAAATTCCCTTCGGAATTTCCCCGAAATTCCCTTCGGAATTTCCCCGAAATTCCCTACGGAATTTCCCCGAATTTCCCTTCCCCCCTAATTTTCCTTCGGATTTTCCCCGAAATTCCCTTCACAATTCCCAGAAATTTCCTTCGGAGTCTTTCCGAAATTCCCTTCGGAATTTCCTCGAGATTACCTTCGGAATTTCCTCGAAATTCCCCTATGAATTTCCCCGAAATTCTCTTTGGAATTTCCCCGAAAATCCCTTAGGAATTTCCTCGAAAGTTCCTTCGGAATTTCTTTAAATTCACTTCGAAATTTCCCGAAATTGCTTTCAAAATTTCCCCGAAATTCCCTTCGGAATGTCCCAGAAAATCGCTTCGGAGTTTCCCAGAAATTCCCTTCGGAATTTCCCCGAATTTCTCCAAATTTCGCTTCGGAATGTTCCAGAAATTCCCTTCGGAATTTCCCCGACACTTCCTTCGGATTTTCCCCTAAATTCCCTTCGGAATTCCCAGAAATTTCCTTCGGCCCAAGATTGCGTACCTTTTTTATAATTTACTCCATTGACTACATCCGTAGAGTGCAAAAGATGGGTCATCTAAAAGCAAATTATAATCTTTCCATACTCTTCCGACCATCACTCATAAGTTATAACAAGAACAGTAAGAACTAGAGAACTGTGTGGTAGATCTTACTCCGTAGTGCACCACGAAAATGTGTCTACCCAGCATTACAGACTCCGTTAATTGCCTGGCTAATTGTTTCACCCCCCAGGCCATTCATCCCCTCGGTGCGGGTCGCCTGACACCTTGGGATTCAGGGTGTATGGGACGTCATATTGTCAGCTTCCGTGTTGTACCGAGCCTGGCGATATGACCGGATTTACACCGTTACACACAACTTCAGAGTATTCATATCCCAGCGTAACGGGGAAAACCTCTGTTTAGATCCAAGTTCAATCAAAATGAAAAAGCACGCTTTCGATGTTTTCATATTGGAGATTTTATTTATCGATCGGTCAGGTAATCCCATTCGGATGCACTACAAATAATAGTTTTCTAAAAAAAAGTGTTTCATGCTAGCGGGCAAATCACGAATGGCAGCGGAATAGAAACCGGTATAGGCTACACAGCAGTCATCTAGAGGATCTCCCTCCTGGACTTTTTGCGTGAGCACGTGTTCGCTTTCCGACAAGAGTTTTACCATGAACCATGTCTGAGCATGCGGCTCATCTGACGCCTAACTCGTGAATTATCGGACATGATCCTATGAAATTGCACGCAATTCCTCCTGCCAGGTGTACATCCGGTCCTTCAGCAGACGTGACCAATTCTGAAATTATGTATTTAAATATTTCAACCCAAATGAACAATAAAATTCATCACAGTTCAATGAAGAAAAACATACCTTCTCAAAAACGCTGGAAATCACCATCGAGCAGCAGTCAACGCAAGCGGTGCACAACTAAAAACAAGCGTTAATTAGTACTTGCTTATACCAAAGATTTGAATTTTTTCCAACCGAGCCGCAAACTGTCAAATGGTTGTTCGAACAACTTCACACACGTTCACACAAAGCAGCAAAAGAAGCGTTTTCTTAGGGGTAGAGTCAATGTTCGTCAAACTGCTTGACTGGTGTGTACCCTGCATTACCACCGTGAAGAGCTGAGCGTTATGCAGCGTACACACCAGTCAAGCAGTTTGACGAACATTGACTCCGCCCCCAAAAAAACGCTTTGGTTGCTGCTTTGTTTGAACATCTGCGAAGTTGTTCGAACAACCATTTGACAGTTGGCGGCTCGGTTGGAAAAAATTTAAACCTTTTTGATTTTGGTTTGAGTTGTCGAGGGCGGAGTCAAGGTAAGCCGAACATGTTTAAGCATTTATAGTGAAGTTGCACAAATCCTCATATATTTTTTGATGGTTGGTGCTCAAGTTGGCGCTTCGGTCGTTCGTGTGTGATATTGTTGGTCGAATAAATTGATTGTTCGTGTCGCTGTTGGTAAAGTTTGATGGATGTTTGAACAAACGAGAGGTTGAGTCAATGTTGGTCAAACTGCTTGACCGTGTGTACGTTCCATTAGAGAAGAACGCGACAATATAATTCACAAATTACGTAACGCTGTAGGGGGAGAGATGGGGTCAGGTCGAGTGTTACGATTCATAGAAAAAAATAAACCTTCCATACAAAGTGTTACGTGGGGGAGGGTGAGGGTCCGAAATCGTCAAATTCAGCGTTACGTAATTTGTGAAAGAACCCTAAGGGCTTTGTTTTGATTTGTATGGCTGCACTCCTAAAAATAATGAATAACTTATCTAATAAATTTTATTTGATCCAGAATAATAAATCTCATGTTTGAAATTTTGTTTGTGTATGCGTTTAGTCTCTCCCCCCCCCCCCCAATACAGTCTATAACGTTGGAAATAAAAAAAAAATTGAATCTACCCACCGTTGTCTGTAGCAGCCGAAAATGTTGCGGAAGGCCTGGCGTAAGCGGCGATTCATTAAACAATAGGTAATCGGATTGCAGCAGGTGCTGATATATGGCATCAGCTGTACCAAAGCAATGTCATTGCTGCTGGCGTTCTTGTTGACGAATGCTCCATAGTAAAGATACATCTGGAACCGGTTGAAAAATAATATGAATAATAGATAAGTCGATAGATTTAATTTTGTGTTTCTAATGTTATTGTAGCATTCGTTGAAATGATAGAAAATGCATGACTTTGCAGAATAAGTTTAAAGTTATCGAATTCGACTTGTTGCTAAATTTAAATATTTCCGTTCTCAAGTTTCAGAACTAATAAGCGAAATAAGTGCATAGCAAATTTATAACAAAGGGAGATATTTAAGCAAAAAGAATCATAAGGATTATGATCAAGACGCGAACGCTTGATTTAAACTACGTAAAACAGGGAGAGAACCTCCAGCAGCACCAGACACCTCCCAATACCTGACACTTTGCATAACGACTCAACACGAGAGGTCCCTTCACTATCTTATGTAGTACAAAAGGAAGCTATTTAAAAGTCCTTTACATGCATAGAATATCAAATCCTTAAATTGTAAACTTTGTGCAAAATATTAAATTGAACAAACATGCTCAAAAATGTGATGTTTCGCCTTACTTTAGAAGGTTTGAATCAACAACATTTGAATTTGATTAACATTAACAATATTTTAAAAAACGATCATGATTTGTTACATAGGGGGAATGACGGCTTTGGCAGCTTTTGTTCTATTATTGTCAGGGGGGTTTTGTACGTAGGACTTACATCTTTTCTTTACTATTCATTTAGATTTTTGGAAATCGAGAGCGTTATGCTGGAAGGGAAGATTTTGAACGCTACTAGCGTCTTTATCTTTAGATGGATTTTTAAGATTTATATATCAATCGACTCGGACACTCTCCACCATTTTACCTATTGCATTGAAACTTAAGGTTATTAACGATAAGCTATTGAAAATGTCAGTTCTTGTCAAAGCCAGAAAAAATTTCATATGTAACCAAGCAAGTGCATTCCTAACACGGACATCAGAATGCGTTATGTCACGGGCCTTCGGGTCTACCGGGAGATTTTCTTTGTGTATAAAAGAGACAGTGCTTTTCAATCTGTTCACCTCCGACATGCCAGAACCTCCAGAAGGCGACATTTTGTCTCTGTTCGCAGATGACACCTCCATCGTCTACAACGGTAGAGTGATCAGAGCGCTAGTGGCAAAACTCCAACGAGGCCTGGATGCCCTGACAGAGTACCTCACCAGCTGGAAGATCTGTATCAACGCGGCGAAGACCCAGGTCATCATTTTCTTCCTTTCCAAATCCCCTAGACATGTTCCGCCTGGGGACTGTAAAATCATCCTCAATGGCACGACTGTGGAATGGGCCAATGAGGGCGACTACCTTGGCTTGACCCTCGACAGCAAGCTTTTTTTGACGTAGGACTTACGTCTTTCTTTACTATACTGGGTGTCATTTAGATTTTTGGAAATCGAGAGCGTTACGCTGGAAGGGAAGATTTCTAACGTTGCGCTAGTAATTTCGATATATATTTCGATGGATTTTTAAGATTTATATATCAATCGACTCGGACATCCTCCAGCAATTCGCCTATTTCATTGAAACTTAAGATTATTAACGATAAGCTATTGAAAATTGCAATTCTTGTCAAAGCCAGCAAAAATTTCATATGTAACCAATCCCGTGCATTCCTAACACGGACATCAGAATGCGGTATGTCACGAGCCTTCGGGTCCACCGCAAGATTTTCTTTGTATATAAAAGAAGCAGTGCCTGCCGTGTGCGAGTAATTACATTTCTTGACAGCAGCGCGTACTGACGTGCTTTTTGCTCGCGCATTTTTCGTTTCGTTCGTTCGTTCGCTGTGTTTACCTACATCGCCAGCGGTACAACTGCCGGTGGGTCTGCGAATATGCATGAAAAAAGTGAGCGCATTTTTTTGTAATTTGCTTGATGATGGTCGGATGCAGTGGTGTCGGTTGCGATGGATGCGATCGCTCGGAGTTCACGGCTAGAGGCCGATGATGGCTGAGGCAGCGATGAAGAAGGGTAAAGATGAATTAGGGATGGTGGATGAAGAAGAACAAAGTTAGAGAGATTTGGTCTGCTCATACACGAAAAGTGATTGGTTTCATAATCCACATGATCCCGGGATTGGTACGAGTCATGGCATATGACTGACCATATAGGGGAACTGTCCTATTTTAGACCCCTAGAGGAAGTGCATTCCAATATATGCTTATATCTATTGAAATACAGGTACAGATGAAAGTCTTATTTATGAAATAAAAATTCGAAATGGGCTTCAGTTATTGATAAATTACTGAAATATGCCATTTTCTGAAATGAAAATATTCTTCGTTTTGGACAGTGCAACATATTTTGGACCCCCAAATATACACATTTTGGACATCCCCAATTTAGTCTCTTCAAAGTCGAATTTCTAATTTACCCTGGTCAATTGAGCCGAAGCCAAGTCTTATCTTTCGATTGGCTTGCATCAATGAGAAGATTCCTGCGTTTTAAATTCACAATTCCGACAAAAACTTATTGTGTACGTTCTGAGATTTTCAGTGATGTATACTTTTAAGCGTAACGCATTGTAACGCTCGCCTTCTTGAACAATCTAATTTCCTCGAAATTTCATATTAATATCGCTTTTTTGCACGGGAAACCAGTGAAACAGATGCTGAACAATAGTAATTTCCTGAAGCCAATGGGGGAATTAGCAGCGGCATTGTTCTTAGTTCAGAAATCAGAAAAATGTCGCCAGGAGGGTCCAAAATGTGTAGGGGTCCAAATCAAGTTGGTTACCCTATTGTTGTGCTTGGTACTAAACGACACGTACATTAAAACATGGTTATACTATAACAGTTCTGATTTCCTGTTCTTTAGAAAAAAATCAACTACACTGATGAAAGTTAAAAATTTGATTAAAATAATTACTTTTATTTATTCGCAGAAGGCATTAGCAATTGAAGATGCACAATCAGCAATAGTGTTAATATCCATTTTAGATTAGAAAATTTCGCTGTTTTACATGTAAATGTTTCTAAAAAGTCCGCAAAAAATAATTTACAGAGGAATATTTAAATGAACATTATCTTATTATTTGTTTTTTATTTCATGAGAAATCATATTATTAAACTTTACGTAGACTCGGAGTTTGGATTCAAAATTTTAAATAATTTTTCGTTGACGTATTAGAGTACCTCCTCTATTTTAGTAGGGTTACTGCTCATTGACTTGTTTCTGTGAATTTTTCAGCATAAGCACGCATGTTAGCGAAAAGAAACAACGAAATTGGTGCTGTATTTCTTTGTTTGGAAAACGGGACAGTTCCCCTAAAATAGCACATTTTGCCCAAATCTGAAAATTTTATTAATAGAAATTTCTAACTTCAAATACTATTATCCATAAGAAATCTATAAATGCCCTACATTTGCTTGAGTAAATAAGGGATTAATAGTTAGAAACAAAGGAATTCTAATTATGTATTTAATTATTAGTTTTATTTCTAGAAGTTTCGAATAAACAAATTGCTAATAATTCTACACAGCATGGAAGTTGTCGTTACCAATATCAATACCTATAATCAAACTCCATAGATCCAAAAGTTAAAAGTTAAATGTAAATACGTTACGTTTATACAAGTCCTACGTCTATTCGCGGTTATGTTAAAAACATTACCCATTGCTTTTTTTATTATCTTTATTAATGAGGTTTTCGGCCCTTGACCGGTTCACCTCATAACAGCAAGCTTATTTTCAGGCAACAGGTTGACAAAACGGTAACAAAGTGTAACGTTTTGTTGAAACTACTGTACCTTTTGATCAACCGTCGGTCGTCATTGTCCTTGAAAAATAAGCTTGCTGTCTACAAGCAAATCATCCTCCCTGTGATCGAATACGGCATGCCGGTCTGGGAGAGCTGCGCTAAAACCCACCACCTCAAATTTCAACGGGTCCAAAACAAATTCCTGAGGATGATCCTCAACACCTCTCCCAGGAGGGGTTGTATACGATGGAGGTGTCATCTGCGAACAGAGACAGAATGCCGCCTTCTGGAGGTTCTGGCATGTCGGAGGTGAACAGATTGAAACGCAGGGGCCCGAGGATACTGCCCTGGGGAACGCCTGCGACGATGTTGTGCGCATCGGAACTCGCTCTGGAATGTCCTTGCCGACAGGTAATTGTTGATGATTTTCACCAGGTAGCTGGGAAGATTGTAGCGTTGTAGTTTGTACAGCAGGCCATCATGCCATACATTGTCAAATGCCTTCTCGACATCGAGTAAGGCCATGGCGGATGTTTTCGAGGCAAACTTGTTCCGTCTGAGGACGTTGGTAACTCGAGTCAGTTGGTGTACAGTTGACCGACCGCGTCGGAAACCAAACTGTTCCTCGAGCAAGATGTTGAGATTTTCGGCAGATTCAAGTAACCGGTGATGAATAGCCTTTTCGAATAGTTTGGATAACCCTGAGAGAAGGCTGATGGGACGATAACTTCTGGGGGATGAAGGATCCTTCCCAGGCTTCCGGATGGGGATGACTTTCGCTGACTTCCAGGACGATGGGAAGGAGCTGAGCCGGAGACACTGATTAAAATCAGCGAGAGGTGCTCAAAGAACGGAACACTCATGTGCTTGAGCTCGAGATTCAGGATGCTATCGAAGCCTGGGGCCTTCATGTTCTTCGATAATTTGATATAGGCCGTCAATTCGCCAGCTGAGATCTCCAACTCCTCCGAGAAGTCGTTGGGAATCAAATGGATGTTGTTAGCATGCTCGTTGACGGCTGCTTCGTGTGGACTGACGATGTTCTGCCCAAGATTGTGTGAGCTGACGAAGTGACGACCTATTTCAGCGACCTTCTCTGCAGGAGTTATCAAGCGATCCTTAGAGCCATTATTGTCTAGTGGGATCAAAGGTGGAATGGGCCGAGGCTTGGATTTTAGTATTTTGGTCATTTTCCAGAACGGCTTAGCATAATCTGGGAGAGTGCGGATCTTATGTGAGAAATCGTTATTTTTGAGGTCCGCCATTCTGGCCTGGATAATTTTAGTGATTCGATTGCAGCGTGCCTTAAGCTCAGGCAGTCCAGTACGCGGGAACTGCCTGCGGGTGACATTCCGCAATCGAATCAAATCTTTGGTGAGTGTATCGATGTTTAAGGAGTTGCTTACCTGCCGTGCCGTCGGTACATGTTGCTCCCGGGCCGCCGTGATCGCCTCCTCAATAGCGCAAAGCTGGCGGTCGATACTTTCCGGCGTCTCCGGACGCACCTCGTAATCGACGGTGTTATCGACGCACTGCTGGAACCGCTGCCAGTTCATTCGGTGGTAGTTTCGCCGTAACTGCTGGTACCGATTGACCGAGGAGCCCAGTTCCGCCACCACCGGATAGTGATCCGAACTGAGCTCCTGGTAGACAACCGGCTGCGAGACGTGGTCACTCTGGTTTGTTCGAGGGTTGCGTGGACACCGGACCGACTCAGCCGAGTGGGGGAATCCGGGCTCAAGATCGTGTAGTGGTCTTCCTCCATGTCGTTGCTCCAGATGGTGCCGTTTCGATTGCCGCGACTGTTGCCCCAGGCTTGATGTTTGGCCTTCAAGTCGCCGGTAATGATATACTGGCCTTGCCTCCGCGTCAGCTTGACGATGTCCCTCCGAAGGGCAGCCGATGATCCATCGCCGGCTTTGGCTTGCGTTGGACAGTACGCCGCGATGAGCGCGATTGTGCCGACCGAAGTGCTGATTTCGACACCGATGGCCTCGATGACACTGAGCTGGAAGCTTGGAAGCAGACGACAGTTGATGTTGTAGTGAAGAGCGATGGCCACACCACCTCCCCTGGTCGGCCGGTCGAGTCGCACGATGCGGAAGCCCGGGATGCTGACGTTCACCTCCGGTTTTAGGTGCGTTTCCGTGATGAGCGCCACGTCTATTTCCTTCTCCTCAAGGAAATCCTTCAGCGCGATTATTTTGCTCTTTAGTGAGCAAGAGTTCCAGTTTACCAGGCCCACCCTAGCAGCCATTTTCAATGATGAACATGCCAAGTGTGAAGACCTGGTCGAAGCGGGTTTTGCAGCCGCGCAGTCGAGTGGCGAGCTGCGCGAAGATCGGCATCAGTTGCTCCGGAGTGTACAGCGGGGCAGATTCTTCCGGTGGGACGGCTTCGTTCTCCGACTGCCGACGGAACCCAGGAGGAGGGAGCGGGGGCCATTCGCTGGTGGATGGTGCCGACGATGTTGGAGCTTGGACCGATGCAGCTGCCGCTGCCAGTCGCTTGTGCTTGTGGGATGGCTGGAAAGTTCACCTCGTTGATTACAGGAACACGGTTCTTCTTCGGAATAGTCCTGGTGGAAGCCTTCTTGCGGATTTCCAGGAACTCGGCTCGCTTTGGGCAGCCCTTTGTGGTGGCCCGATGTTTGTCGCCACAGTTGGCGCACTTGGGATCGGCCACCTCCATTTTGCCGCACTCATCAGTCAGATGGGGTTCGCCACACTTGTTGCAGCGCGGCTTCATGCGGCAGTTCCTGGTGCTGTGCCCGAAATTGAAGCAGTTGGTGCATTGCGTGACATCGCGATGCACTGGCCGATATCGCTCCCAGTCAACGACGGTGCAATTTATAATGCCAACCAGCTTCAGGTCCTTCCAGGTAGTGGAGCCGTGCTCCAGATGGATCAGGTAAAGCTGGTCGCGATATCTCCTCGCCTTGTCGTGACGAGCGATCTTGTGGACGGCTACTGGCTTCAGTCCGCAACTTTCAAGCTCTGCTTGGAGCTCTTCCTCCTTCATGTCGTGAAGTCCTCGCAGCAAAGCCTTGAGCGGCTTCGTGCCGGAGTGGTCATGAGTGTAGTACTCATACTTGTGG
Organism: Armigeres subalbatus; assembly: GCF_024139115.2. Taxonomy (NCBI): domain Eukaryota; kingdom Metazoa; phylum Arthropoda; class Insecta; order Diptera; family Culicidae; genus Armigeres; species Armigeres subalbatus. The sequence goes on along the minus strand of NW_026942771.1, from coordinate 275,745 downwards.
ACCTCGAGGAACTCCACGACGGATTGATGATGGTCCCTGTTTGCCGGCATCACTTTCACGCCCTCGCTGCAGAGCCGAAAAGTACATTTCAACCCCTTAACGATCAGCTGGCAAATTTTTGGGCGTAAATCCGGCGGATCGCCCTTCACAAACACGGGCGGGCACTTCTCCTTCCGCTCCGGTTGCACCTGCGACAGCTGCGATTGCTGCTTCTTCCTCTTTTTCGGCGGATTGCCGGCGTCATCAACCGGCAACGGCGAGAACACGTTACTCTGCAAAAGCTGCTTGGAGAGGTTACCCGCGCCTCCAAGAGCAGTGCGCTTAGGCACTTTCCAGCGACCGAATCGGCCTCGAGTCTCCCAAGACGGGTCCGGGAGAAAATAACGCCAACGCGACGAAGCGAAAACGTAAACAGCGAACGAACGAGAAAAAACACTTGGAAAAAATGCGCGAGCAAAAAACAAGTCCGTACGTGCTGCTGTCTCGAACTGGAATGAGCCTGAGTAGACACACGCGCCGAAACACGGGTCTTTTGATGCATAGAGCAACTGAAGAAGTGAGCTCCGCCCTTAAAGTGAATATGGAAATGCATAAATGAAATGTGCACCGTTATTTATAAAGGGGCGGGGCTAATGGTTTTACTTTATTGTTTACAAGAAAGCTGCTGTCTCGCACTCGCGCTATTTCGGTTCACACAAGCGTTCCGCGCGGACGAAAGGCACCCATCCACCACCATTACAATAACCGGTCATAGCAAAGGATTCGACAAAGAGGGGCCAAGCATAATTCCGGACTCATCTACTTGGAAACTAGCGGTTTGCTGAATTGTGTTCCTGGGAAATATTGAACGGGACGCTGTCACCTACACGGAGCACTCCAAGCGCAGAATGGTTACCGTCATGGATGTTGTCTACGCACTGAAATGCTAGGGTCGCACGCTGTACGGCTCCGGAGGTGAAGCGCGTCCGTCCACACCGACAATAATTCAACGGCCCTTTTTAGGGCCACCGAAAACGTTCCCAAGAAAAAAGGAGGTTGATCGAGAGAAAAAGAGGGAGAGAGATGTCAGCCTTAGGTTTATCGTGGTTTTATAGCATAAAAGTGAACAAATTTTCTGCAGTTACCACCTGCCGATAACCGCCGCTCGAACCGATACCAGGGCAGAAGCCATGAACAGAATTGCAAAACATGATATGGAATTGATTGATATAAGAGATAAAATAACAGGCAACAGTATCGAAAATTTGCACCGAAATATTATTTAAATATCAAAATGTGCTATGGATAGGAACACGCTAATAGCACATGATATTAATCACTTCTTATAAATAACATAACTTGATCTCCTCATGATATTTTAGTGCAAAAATATTGATATTATGGTCTGATCTTCTATCTCTTATATCAATCATATCCATATCTAACTTTGCTGTCTAATCAAGATTTGATACTATTGAGCTATTTTCGTTTTCTCGAGTACTAACCCCATGATTTCGTTACCGACGCCAAGCGATTATGTTTGGTACTTTGAAATCAGTTCGTCTCGGGTCAATTTTCCTTTGAAATTTCTCAATAATATGCCTTTTACATAACTAAAAGCACATATTCAAACTCAAATCATGCTAGAAACTTCTAATGGACTCCAAGAATGCCGGTCACTAGCGGTTGCTCTTTTGAAAAATCCTTTACGTCAAAAATATTTGCCGCGCTATCGTCTGTACCCATTCATCAGTATAAAGATCAATCTTTTCGCACATTCAAATTCAAGCACGGCAAATCAAACTCTTCTCTTTGCATAGTAAATGGTCCTGACAAAGGACCGATTTTTTAAACTGTGCGCCTTTGCAATTACTTACAGCATGTGAGCAACGAATTCACTCGAGTGATGTTCTTACTGACGACGAGTTTCTTTTTTGGCCACCATTGTTGTATGAAATTTCACTTTGATGGACATTTTCGGTAAACCAAATTCTCTACTAGGTATAACGGTGGTCCTAACAAAGGACCGATTAATTTTAATTGTACCACGACCGCCGTCCTATGATTCGTTGTTACGGACGCCGAATGGTACACGCTCCGTGGAATCTCAACCGTGAATGACGCGCTGCTGCTGCTGCCACGACCGCCAAATACACCACCGAACGCCAATGCCACAGAGCCGTTGTTACCAGACCGTTACCAGACGGTCCACGGTCCAGCGGAGCAGTCCGCTCGCCGTGCAATCTCGAACGAAAATGACGCGCGCGCGCGCAAGACAACGTTAATAACATGACCGCGTTCCAGCCAAATGGCTTGATTTTTTGTACATCACTAGATATCGACAGAAACTAATCATGTAGAGTAAGACGGTATAATATGCCCCCCCTAAGGCAACTCCTTGATAACTTTTTTCTTCTCAACGCAATTTATGCAAACTTTGTGTTATTTGGTAGTCCAGGTAGTCGCAAATGCATTGCCCGTGAGTAGTCATATAAAAATATTACAGATAACACGTAATAAAGTTTTTTTGAAAAGTCGTGAAAAAATGAATTTTAAAAAGTGCCTGGGCAATTCGCCCCACCTTAACCAAAGACGTTTCGTAGCCCTTCATTATTATTTCATCAATCCCATAATAAAAAGGTTACAAATCCTTATGTGCTTGACATTGAAAAATCAACATAGGTCCATTTAAGCAGGTGTGAATTACATTTCAATATTTTCCATGCAATTTGAAAGCAACTGCTGCAGGCTCGCTGCGCCTGGGTCCAGTTGGTAAGGGCATATCGTCCTGCCTACACTGGGACGTTTTGGCCAGTGAAACATGTTTTCGAAAATCGTAACATTTTTGAAGATGGAAGCTATTTTATATCATATTAACCACTGAGAAAAGTTATTTTGTTGCCCAACTGAGTGTTCCAGTGCAAGTTTTGCGGATAGTATGCTAGAGTCGCTCCAGAATGTTGAGCAAACAAACATGAAAAGTTACATCAAAACTGTAACTTTTTGTATTTTGCTATTATTTTCATTGTATAATACAAAAATACTTCCACATTCACATAGTATGATGGGTTTACAAATACTTATAGCTGATAACTGATTTTGACCCTTAATTAGTTGTAGATTTCTAAAAACCAAAGGCGGGCGTTTTGGCCAGGTGGGGAGCATTATACCGTCTTACCCTACTAAATAACAAGTAATTCGGTTGTAATGCGCTCGAATAATGATCGTTGTAGACGGGATTAGGGGGTACTGCCCAAATGGTTCTCTAGCCTACCGCATATGCTTAGAAGCTACACCACTCTCATTCGTATCATCGGTATGGTTGATTTTGGTTCCATCCATAAGAGCTCCTCGGGATGACGCGACGACAGGAGTCGATTGTACCAATTTTCCCCGCTTTTCGGTCCGTTCTCGCTCGGGTATCATCGCGGCCGTGGTGGTAAATGTTATCAAAATCTCCTCTACTTTAGCTTTCAATTCCACAACATCAGATTGAATGGATTCGGTGATGGTCGGTTGACAGTGTGTCGAAATATACAAGGCATCGCGTGTAGATCGGAAATCCAGTAGGAAATCGTCGCACATCCATAGAGTAGAGTGGGGCAAGAGTACGCACTTAGTTTTCAATCGATCATGTGGCCCTCATGAAGTAAGCTTCTGCATATCAAATCAGTGTCGATGATTCATATACTCTTCCTTTATGTTACCCAGTGAAAAAAATATTGAAATTATTTAGATTCGTTTTAGTAGAATCCTTTTTGCCAGACAAGTGAAAAACGCACTCTTACCCCACCGGTGGGGTAAGAGTACGCATTTATCCAATCATGTGCTTTAAGTATATATTAACACAAATAAGAGTTAATAACATTTAATTGATGTTTAATGAGCATATATTAGGGAATGTTTAAAGCTTACGTAACTCTTAAAGGGGGAGGGGGTCCTAAAAATGTGCGCTTTCATACGAAAAAACATTGTTTTTTTTATATATACAATAAACTACAGAGGTAAAAATAAATATCAGGTTTCGCGTGGCGTATACAAAGACATTTTCCTTAAAGAAAGTCCACCAATCACGTAACGTAAAATTTGGCTATTTCATTACCCCTCCCCCTATCTTACACTATTTGTATGAATCCTCTAAAAATTATATGAATCGCCACACATATCGCAACCCCTCCCAGCTAAACGTTGCGTTGTTTATGAATGTTTCTTTTGATTAAATGAAATTATCATTTAGTTGAAATTGTGTTTTCGTAATATGTTCAGGTGTACAACAAGTCCTTATACAATTTCATTATTTCGCTTCAGTGCTTTGTTCGCTAAGTCCTTTCTAACATCGACTTATTTCAACTTATCCTAAAAACTTGATAATTTCGAATTCTGTCCCTTTTTTCTTAGTTGTGGATCTTTACGCTTTGGAAGAAGTCTTATTTCGGCCGGAGATACGGGTTTGACATCATAACTTGAAGATTCATATGCGTACTCTTGCCCCACCGGTTCCTGCGTACTTTTACCCCACAATCCCAAAAAATATTCAAGTAATGGTTTCGACTTCTTGGAAATCCAACCGGATTGGTGTTCTGTACCATAAAGTACTCTATACAATAGGTTATCGAAATGGTATAATGTTTACCTGATTGAACGTATATATGGTAATGAAATACTAGCTGCGGAAACCCTATTATTTTTAGCAAAATGACTAAAAAGTTATCAAACTCCATTTCTCCCTTGTTGTTTATTCAAATCGTTTACAATTACACATCATAATAGTTGGCCAGAATACCTGTCAAACTGATGCAGTGCTGCTAGTTCATCTTTTTTTATTACTTCAAAAAATCGAAAACGTACTCTTACCCCACGCGCACTCTTGCCCCACTCTACTCTATATAATAACGTTTTCCATTGACAATGCACATATCGAAGACTCCGACAGTCCCACACAAGCGGCATGGTACCGCTTTGCACATTCGTCTTCACACATATTGAATCTATCACTTTTGCGATCGATGGTATGAGAACAACTGTTGCACTGCATTGTTCAGGTACGTGGCTCAACAGAAGAATGGCCGTTGAATTTAGAGGTGTGCGCCGGTCTGATATTCGTCGGCGGCGGCGTTTGTCAAAATTTCGGTCGGCGGCGGCGGCGTTTTCGGCGTCACGTCGACAGCCATTTTAGTCGGCGGCGGCGGCGGCGTGGATCGGCGTGGCGATTTTTTTAAACGATTTTCTAAGATTTTTTTTAAAATTTTTTCGGGATATTTTCAAGACATTAAAAGAAGAATCTTTTGAATTTCGCATAAAAAATCTAATGCACTTCTCCAGAAAAATCTATAATATTTCCTAAATTTGGAAAATATTTTCGGATTGTTTGAAGTTTCGAGAAATCTTTGGAATGACCAAGAGAAGCTCTTTTGAATTCCCAAACAAAATTGTTTGGAATTTCAGCAGAAAATTTATCGCGATTTACATGAGAAACTTCAGAATTTTCACAAAAAAAAACGTTCTTAACTTCTACAGGAAAAATTTCGGAAATTTATTAAAAAGTTCCTGATGTGTTTCTGTTGAGTATTCTTCTAAATTTGCAAAGAACATTATTGATAATTGTAGTTAAGTGCAGCTGGAAGAATGGATGTTTTACCGTTGGCTTTCTCAGTCTAGAATAATAAAGACGGTTAGTTTGGCATGGCCAACGATATAACAAGCAATTCTTAAGAATTTCCGCAGGATTTCCTGGAATGATCAGGGGAAATTCTCCGTAAGTTTAACGGAAACTTCTTTAGAATTTCCGCTGAGGATTGTTCAAAATGTTTCAACGAAAAATTGTTCGAAATTATTGGATTTCAACGAGAAATTCTTTGTACAGTAGGCGTTCGATAACTGAAAGTCATTTAACTGCAATGCTTTTAACTGAATTTCGAAAGTTACATCAGTTTAGCAATTATTGGACAGCTGAGCTTCAAAACGATCTCAAAGTCGATGATAGCTGCATAGCAGTGAACAATCAGATGCACATCTTTTTTGACGACGTCTGACAATTGTTTGACGTCAAGAATGCGTCGCAGTTATCGAACGCCATTCGCTAACTGAAACGAAAATATTTTGCTGTTATCGAAGAACTAATGTATTGTCCATACGAAATTCTTGGGTAATTCCATTGGCCGAAAACCGTATGTCAGATCTGGTAATTTGGTCGAAAAAGTCGTTTTCCCTAATAGTTCGTTTGGCCCAATAGGTCTTCTTCTTCTTCTTATTGGCATTACATCCTCCACTGGTAAATTGCCGCCTCGCTGCTTAGTGTTCATTCAGCACTTCCACAGTTATTAACCGCGAGGTTTCTAAGCCAAGTTACCATTTTTGCATTCGTATGTCATGAGGCTAACACGATGATACTTTTATGCGCAGGGGAGTCGAGACAATTTCCTAACCGAAAATTGCCTAGACCGGGACCGGGAATCGAACCCAGCCACCCTCAGCATGGTTTTGCTTTATAGCCGCGCATCTTGCCGCTAGGTTAAGGAGGGCCCCTCCCATGGTTATCAACCCAAAATGCCGTTTGGCCGACATGGTCGTTTGACAGAAGGGTCATTTGTCCGAAAATATCGTTTAGGCGAACACTGCCGTAATCTGAAAAAGTGACGTATACGCCATTTTCCAAAAATGGTGTTAACGAGTACTACTCATCGAGCTCTTTAACAGAAAAATGGAAAACATGCATGTTGTAAAATGGCTGTTACGTCACTTTTCCAGATTACGGCAGAACAGGTCATACGGGCAAATGTCAATAACTGGTATAAGGTACCAGAACGTCGGCTCCAGGGGCACGTTCACCTCAATTTGGGAGATTTGTGCCATTCGACTAAACGTCTTTTTTGGCAAAATGATCGCAGAAAGGACATTTATGGGCCAAATGGCTCTTTCTGCCAAATGACATTTTTTACCAAACGGCATTTTTACTCAAATGATGTATATTGACTTTTTCACCCGAACGGCATTTTCAGCCAAATGACCTGTTGGGGTAAACAACTTTTTACAGGTCCGTCCAGATTTTCCTTTTGGCTGTACATCGCTTTCGGCCAAACTACATTTTCGGTCAAACCAGTTTTGATCTGATAACAGTTTCCGTGAAACGTTTTGCTAAATGGTACCTGGCTAGATGTCTTTTGGCCTAAAGTCCAGTATTTACTTAAAAATAGAGGCAATGGAATTTTGTTCCATATTACCCGTTCAGTACGAGGTTCAGGCCGTATGACCCCATTGGACCAAATTACATGTTTGGCCAAATGGCCCAATCTGTCAAAAAACTATTTCTGCTAAATGGCATTTTTGGCCAACGAACGTTTCGGCCAGACAACCTGTTAGGGCAAACGGCTTTTTCGGCCAAACTACCAGCTGCCCGTCTGTCACTCTCGGTCAATGGAACTTACCATGAATTTATAATCAAAAATAGAGACAATTTTCTGAGGAAATCCAAAAACAATCCTCAAAAATTCTGAGCATTTTTCCGATGTTTTAAAGTTGGCTATGCCAAACTAGCCGTTTAATGATGAACTTCTCCCTGCGAAAAAAAAATTACTCTAATAAATTAATCTTAATTAACCCGTATCGGCCTGAGTGAAGGAAAATAATTCAAATCACTGCCATTTCGTCATTTTTAGTCGTATTGGCCTGGTTTTATCACTGTTCTGATCGTACAGATCCCAGAATCCAGAATACATTTAGGGACTTGTGATGTGGTCCTCCTATCCGGAGTTATTCCGGTGGGTCACTGGGTCAGATGCAGTATATTTGACCACAACTTACTTTTTTGGCTCTATAAGTGCAACAAAATGTTACTTTTTTAGTCTCATTCCTTTCATTTAGGTTCATTTGTATGTAGGGATTATGTCAGTACCAAAAATCATGGTGACACCTGTTCCAGAAATGGCCAAAACGGGGTTTCTTCGAACTGACCCTTTGGGAACCGGCCCAAAATGGATAGTTCAATATTTTTGCACCATACTAGCAATATGGGAATCATACTTCAGTATTTTGGATGACAAATGGAATTATAACATTCAGATATCATATTGGCCACCCTGGGCCCAATTCTAAGGCTCTTGGAGAAGCCTTCGGGGCACCAAAATCAGCCAATTTCAAAATAACACAAACTTTGGCAATATTGGTATCAAACTTCAGCATTTTGCAAGACAAGTGGGATTATGACACCCAAATATGATACTGGCAACCTTTTGGCCAGTTCTGAGGCCCTTGGGGACGTCTCTCGGGGCACACAAATCTGCCAATTTCAAAATATCAAATTGGGGAAGTCAACGTTAAAGCACGTAACAGACGTAACAGCATGAACATTTTTTCTGAAAAATCCATCGCTCAGCTCCTCTACCACCATCTTGCGAACTTCTTACACAAAACAATGTTTCGTATGACATAGTCACCACCCAAGTAACAATTCTGTGACCGTTGGGTTTTATATTAATTTTAATAAGGTTTTATTGCGGGAATAATTAAAGCCTATTGTTTTATAGTGGCCATAAACAATGCTAACGAACAATGGTTTTATATCACTCTTGAGATATCCATAAAACTCTTATAAACCATGTTTTAAAACTAAACTTTTTGTTAGTTTTATTGAATTATTGAACTGTAACTCTTATGTTAGTTTTAATTTTGATTAAGGATATGAGACACATGCATATGAAATGCTGTTAAATATATGCACTTAATAGGATTGCGGCTTCTCATGAAAAGCCGATGCGACGAAGAATCATTTTTCCGGTTTCTAGAAAAGTGAAGAAGGAAATATTTTTTGCATTTTTCCTCATGCACATGACCTCCTGCTTAAAGAATTTGCCCTTGTAACATACACACATATTTGATTCCTACGAATTACACCAAAAATGGGTAATATTCCATTATTCATAGGTTCACTAACTTCAGGAAATTATTAGCATTCGTAGATTTCTTATACGGATCCGCAAATCCGCCAAGAGCTTTAATTTTCACAGATTTGGCATCGTTGCCCGTAAGATGAAAAAGTGCTTCCCGCCTCAGCCACTAGGTTGCATGTTATCGAACCGAAGGCCATCTGTTGTCGGGAAGCGTAACCATGACAAAGTTTTATAACAAGTTTAAAACGGTCATGAAGTAACCAAGGAGAATTATTGAGGTTATCACAAAAACCATTGAGCTATTTATCGCCAGATTTTATGTTTTCATGAAAAGGAATGTCGCCATGTTGAAATAATGATCAACGTCATAGTCGTGATTGAAAGAATACATCAATTACGATCAAATACACTATTTATTGGTGGAATTAAATTATTTCTGAGGTTTTGACGTAGGATTTACGTCTCTCTTTACTATACCGGGTGTCGTTTGAAAATTTCTAAATCGGCCGCGTTACGCTGTGTTGAAAGATTTCAAACGTTAATAGCTTTTACCCTAGTGAACAGATTTCTGCAGTTAACCCCTCAATCGACAGCTTTCAAGTATGCCTTTCATATTAATGCTTGATAATATCCAAAAACTTGTTTCAATAGGCCTAAAACTGTTTTCAAAGCAAAGCATTGAATTCACGAAAACCTATAAATATGGGTACCGCATCATTCTTGCATCATTCCATTACCACGTTCTGATTGGTGCAGACGTCAACGAATGAGCTCACGCTAGGTCTGCTAAGAAGGCATAAAATAGCGCAGCGCGAATTTTTCCTCTCAATCTGACCGAAACAGGCAAAGCAATAACAGCAGCGCATCGTCGGCATTTTTGAACGGTTGCATCATCGTCTCAGCCACGAATTCGCAACCCTAAGCCTTTTTAAGAGCAAGGCAGAATCGCCAGCATTCTCAGGTCAGCATCATCGGCATTTTCAGCCCGGCATTGTCGAGAAGCCAACAGTAAGCGCGGCATGGCGGTGTGTGACGATAGAGTGTCGACGACAACACTACTGATCAAGTTTTCTCGGCCGATGGCAGCAGCGGTTAAGCGTTTGGTATTCCTGCAGACATCGATTCATAATGTTTTAAACAATCATAAACTCCCAGTTGAACCGCTCAAGAGGAAATTTACATCTAACATTGTGAATGGATCTTTTCAGAACCACTAATATACTTACTTAAGAGTTTTCGCAATAGAATCATTTTGAAAATGTAGTACAATCAACTAATTAGAGAGCGTTTGCGTGACAATTTTATTAATTCGCGTTCATGACGATGAATTGTTTCAAAATTCTGTCTTCCTCGCTCACGACAAAAGAAAATGCGTTTCTTATTCTAAGATCTCAACGAAATTTTGACGTAGGACTTACGTCTCTCTTTACTATACCGGGTGTAATTTCAAAATATTCAAATCGACCGCGTTACGCTGTGTTGAAAGATTTTAAACGTTAATAGCGTTCGTCTCAGTGGACGAATTTCTGCGGTAAGCCCCTCAATCGACAGATTTCAAGTATGCCTTCCATGTCCATAAGACCCGAAAAACTTGTTTCACTAGGCATGAAACTGTTTTCAATGAAAAACATTGAGCTCAAGGGAACCTATAAATATGGGCACCGCATAATTCTTGCATCATCACACGCTAGCATCTCATTCCAGTTCGAGACAGCAACACGTACGGACGTGTTTTTTTTGCTCGCGCTTTTTTTCGAAGTGTTTTTTCTCGTTCTTTCGCTGTTTACGTTTTCGCTTGTCGCGTTGGCGTTATTTTCTCCCGGACCCGTCATGGGAGACTCGGTGGCCGATTCGGTCGCTGGAAAAGTGCCTAAGCGCACTGCTCTTGGAGGCGCGGGTAACCCCTCCAAGCAGCTTTTGCAGAGCAACGTGTTCTCGCCGTTGCCGCTTGATGACGCCGGCAATCCGCCGAAAAAGAGGAAGAAGCAGCAATCGCAGCTGCCGCAGGTGCAACCGGAGCGGAAGGAGAAGTGCCCGCCCGTGTTTGTGAAGGGCGATCCGCCGGATTTACGCCCAAAAATTCGCCAGCTGATCGCTAAGGGGCTGAAATGTACTTTTCGGCTCTGCAGCGGGGCGTGAAAGTGATGCCGGCGAACAGGGACCATCATCAATCCGTCGTGGAGTTCCTCGAGGTCCACAAGTATGAGTACTACACTCATGACCACCCCGGCACGAAGCCGCTCAAGGCTTTGCTGCGAGGACTTCACGACATGAAGGAGGAAGAGCTCCAAGCAGAGCTTGAAAGTTGCGGACTGAAGCCAGTAGCCGTCCACAAGATCGCTCGTCACGACAAGGCGAGGAAATATCGCGACCAGCTTTACCTGATCCATCTGGAGCACGGCTCCACTACCTGGAAGGACCTGAAGCTGGTTGGCGTTATAAATTACACCGTCGTTGACTGGGAGAGATATCGGCCAGTGCACCGCGATGTCACGCAATGCACCAACTGCTTCAATTTCGGGCACGGCACCAGAAACTGCCGCATGAAGCCGCGCTGCAACAAGTGTGGCGAACCCCATCCGACTGACGAGTGCGACAAAATGGAGGTGGCCGATCCCAAGTGCGCCAACTGTGGCGACAAACATCGGGCCACCACAAAGGGCTGCCCAAAGCGAGCCGAGTTCCTGGAAATCCGGAAGAAGGCTTCCACCAGGACCATTCCGAAGAAGAACCGTGTTCCTGTAATCAACGAGGTGAACTTTCCAGCTATCCCGGCTCCCCGTCGTGTGATTCCAATACTCCCACCGCTACAGCCGCACAAGCGACTGGCAGAGGCAGCTGCATCGGTCCAAGCTCCAGCATCGTCGGCACCATCCACCAGCGAATGGCCCCGCTTCCTCCTCCTGGGTTCCGTCGGCAGTCGGAGAACGAAGCCGTCCCACCGGAAGAATCTGCCCCGCTGTACACTCCGGAGCAACTGATGCCGATCTTCGCGCAGCTCGCCACTCGACTGCGCGGCTGCAAAACCCGATTCGACCAGGTCTTCACACTTGGCATGTTCATCATTGAAAATGGCTGCTAGCCTGGGCCTGGTCAACTGGAACGCTTGCTCGCTAAAGAGCAAAACAATCGAGCTGAAGGATTTCCTTGAGGAGAAGGAAATAGACGTGGCGTTCATAACCGAAACGCACCTAAAACCGGAGGTGAACATCAACATCCCGGACTTCCGCATCGTGCGACTCGACCGGCCGACCAGGGGAGGTGGTGTGGCCATCGCTCTTCGCTACAACATCAACTGTCGTCTGCTTCCAAGCTTCCAGCTCAGTGTCATCGAGGCCATCGGTGTCGAAATCACCACTTCGGTCGGCACAATCGCGCTCATCGCGGCGTACTGTCCAACGCAAGCCAAAGCCGGCGATGGATCATCGGCTGCCCTTCGGAGGACATCGTCAAGCTGACGCGGAGGCAAGGCCAGTATATCATTGCCGGCGACTTGAATGCCAAACATCAAGCCTGGGGCAACAGTCGCGGCAATCGAAACGGCACCATCTGGAGCAACGACATGGAGGAAGGCCACTACACGATCCTGAGCCCGGATTCCCCACTCGGCTGAGTCGGTCCGGTGCCCACGCAACGCTCGATCTCTACGTAACAAACCTGAGTGACCACGTCTCGCAGCCGGTTGTATACCAGGAGCTCAGTTCGGATCACTATCCGGTGGTGGCGGAACTGGGCTCCTCGGTCAATCGGCACCAGCAGTTACGGCGGAACTACCACCGAGTGAACTGGCAGCGTTTCCAGCAGTGCGTCGATAACACCGTCGACTACGAGGTGCGTCCGGAGACGCCGGAAAGTATCGACCGCCAGCTGTGCGCTATCGAGGAGGCGATCACGGCGGCCCGAGAGCAACACGTACCGACGGCTCGGCAGGTAAGCAACTCCTTAAACATCGATACACTCACCAAAGATTTGATTCGATTGCGGAATGTCACTCGCAGGCAGTTTCAGCGTACTGGACTGCCTGAGCTTAAGACACGCTGCAATCGAATCACAAAAATTATCAAGGCCAGAATGGTGGACCTCAAAAATAACGACTTCTCGAATAAGATCCGCACTCTCCCAGATTATGCTAAGCCGTTCTGGAAAATGACCAAAATTCTAAAATCCAAGCCTCGGCCCATTCCACCTTTGATCCCACTAGACAATAATGGCTCTAAGGATCGCTTGATAACTCCTGCAGAGAAGGTCGCTGAAATAGGTCGTCACTTCGTCAGCTCACACAATCTTGGACAGAACATCGTCAGTCCACACGAAGCAGCCGTCAACGAGCATGCTAACAACATCCATTTGATTCCCAACGACTTCTCGGAGGAGTTGGAGATCTCAACTGACGAATTGACGGCCTATATCAAATCGTCGAAGAACATGAAGGCCCCAGGCTTCGACAGCATCCTGAATCTCGAGCTCAAACACATGAGTGCGCCGTTCTTTGAGCACCTCTCGCTGATCTTCAATCAGTGTCTCCGGCTCAGCTACTTCCCATCGGTCTGGAAGTCAGCGAAAGTCATCCCCATCCGGAAGCCTGGGAAGGATCCTTCCTCACCCAAAAGCTATCGTCCCATCAGCCTTCTCTCAGGATTATCCAAGCTATTCGAAAAGCTATTCATCACCGGTTACTTGAGTCTGCCGAAAATCTCAACATCTTGCTCGAGGAACAGTTTGGTTTCCGACGCGGTCGGTCAACTGTACACCAACTGACCCGAGTTACCAACGTCCTCAGACGGAACAAGTTTGTCTCGAAAACATCCGCCATGGCCTTACTCGATGTCGAGAAGGCATTTGACAATGTATGGCATGATGGCCTGGTGTACAAACTACAACGCTACAATCTTCCCAGCTACCTGGTGAAAATCATCAACAATTACCTGTCGGCAAGGACATTCCGGGTCTCAATCAGCGGAGCGAGTTCCAATGCGCACAACATCGTCGCAGGCGTCCCCCAGGGCAGTATCCTCGTGCCCCTGCTTTTAAATCTGTTCACCTCCGACATGCCAGAACCTCCAGAAGGCGGCATTCTGTCTCTGTTCGCAGATGACACATCCATCGTCTACAACGGTAGAGTGATCAGAGCGCTAGTGGCAAAACTCCAACGAGGCCTGGATGCCCTGACAGAGTACCTCACCAGCTGGAAGATCTGTATCAACGCGGCGAAGACCCAGGTCATCATTTTCCCCCACTCCAAATCCCCTAAACTTGTTCCGCCTGGGGACTGTAAAATCATCCTCAATGGCACGACTGTGGAATGGGCCAATGAGGCCGGCTACCTTGGCTTGACCCTCGACAGCAAGCTTATTTTCAGGCAACAGGTTGACAAAACGGTGACAAAGTGTAACGTCTTGTTGAAACTACTGTACCCTTTGATCAACCGCCGGTCGTCATTGTCCCTGAAAAATAAGCTTGCTGTCTACAAGCAAATCATCCTCCCTGTGATCGAATATGGCATGCCGGTCTGGGAGAGCTGCGCTAAAACCCACCACCTCAAACTTCAACGGGTCCAAAACAAATTCCTGAGGATGATCCTCAACACCCCTCCCAGGACAAGAACATCCGAGGTCCACCGTCTGGCCGGAATAAAAACCTTACATGAACGCTTTGGTGAGTGTAAAGAAAAGTTTAGGGTCCGTTGCTTGCATTCGGATCAGGCACCAATTAGGGCGCTAGTTCCAATCTAGGTTATCAAATTTTTTTATTGTAAATATTAGTGTACATAGTAGTTAGGTTATCAAATTTTAAAAAACACACCAGCGCCTCCTGAAGGCCGTCATGATACATTATATTTTAAAAATTAAGTAATAGCATAATAATAATAATAATAATAACAATAATTGAAATTGAAGTTGGAGGGCCAAGCCGGCCGATCACTGTACATGTGTAGAACAAAACATGTTTTAAATAAAGAACAATTTTACTACAAAATTCTTGCATCATTCCATTACCACGTTCTGATTGGTGCAGACACCAGCGAATGAGCAGCCGCTGGGTCTGCCGAGAAGCCATAAAATAGCGCAACGCGATTTTTTCCTTTCATTCTGACCGGGACAAGCGAAGCAACTGCATCATCGATGGAACAGCACTTTTAGTAGGGAATGAAGTCTGCACCGACCGCTTTTTCGGCTCGTCACCATCGAAGCGACCACCATCATCCGAAACCTAGCCAGCACATCAGCAGTCCACCCTACAGATCCGACAAAGCAGCAATGCTGAGCAGATACCGGCAGCAGCAGCAGAGTCGAGCCGAGACCGGCCGGCATCGGTGCTGAGCCGAGACAGGCTGAAGAAAAGCCACATGATGCAGCATGTATGTCCAAAAACCAAACGGTTCTTCCGAGAGCCAATAATAGAGATCAATATCAATGCTTTCAATACCCTTCGGGATAGAAATTGTACTTGGGTGCCAAATCCAATATTCTAGAGATAAAATTTTATGCGTGATTTTCATAAATAGCGTCAAAACTAACAGTAGATAATTTTTCTGATTTAACCGCGAAGTGGACGAAGAACTTCGCTTGACCATGCCTTTAAAGATTCATAAGATGTCCAAATCTCTCACTTAATCTTATTTGGATAAAGAAAACACCGATTACAGCTAAAACATTAATAAACTATCAATCGATTTTTCATCAAATGTTGGATTTTTTGGCATTGATCAAAAATATCTAGATAAACATTGTTTGCTACTGACCGCACACAAAGCGAACGTGACTGAATGATCGTCCCATGTTACCAATTCTAAATCTTATCACCCGAAATCCCATGTCCGGGTGTTTCCTTCCTTCTACTTCTAACAATGTTGTCTCAGAAAAGAACACGTACTTCCCACCTGAACTGCAATTCTAAGCTCGCTTGCCCGGCTTATTGGCCTGTATCTAGCGAAAGGTCCCGTTAGGAAATAGACGCCAGCAGCGAGCAACAAGCGTAAAAAAGAAGAAGCCCTTCTCGAACGCGTTGATGATGATGACGCTTTGGCTGACAAAGAAGCGGGATATAAGACACTAGCTGATTGGCCCACCAATTGGGAAGCAGTGAAGATTCAAAATAAGGTATAAAAGAAAAGTGCATTCGCTCGCAGAGCATTCAGTCTTTTTTATACCATCACTAGAAATTCGCGGTTATTTGAAAAGATCGTTTTCTTACCTTTTGCACTTAGCCGAAGCAAACAGCCTTTTTCAAGGCTCTAAGAGTTAAAAATAATGTTCTCCTTCAGTCGCTATCGCACGGATTAAAAGGCCCTTCAGTGGAAGGACTGAGATACAGTCTGCATCCCCTGCTGAGCCAACTTGTGGTTTATTTCAGGCAGTCCTTCAGTGGGAAGGTTGCCACTGTCGAGGCTAATATTTCGTGACCGGACAGATACTTCCTGAATTTTTTTGATGATTCTTGTTCGAGGTAGATTTGATTTCTGTGTCGGGTTGATGAGAAGATTTTGCCAAGGAATGGTATGCAACGCCGATTATTTATCCAAAATAGTTGATGTGAGAAATTTGGACATATTATGTATCTTGAAGGCATGGTCAAGTCAAGTCCTACGTCCACTTAGCGGTTATGTCATAGACATTACCCACTGTTCGTTTTGACGTAGGACTACGTCTGTGTTTTCTATATTGGGGTACACTTTACGATTGCGAAAATCGGGGACCGTCACGACAATATGATAGACTTTAAACTTTAATATCTAAGCCGTTTCTCGATGGATTTTCAATTTTTTTGGACCATTCGATCAAGGATGAGTCAACGCTTCTTTGTATTTATATGAAAAGACTGAATTTTAACTATTTATTATCGAAAATTGATAAAAAGTTTAGAAATAGGTCAACCAACCAATCACGTACATGCATCACTAGCACAGACATCAAAAATCAATCACTTGCGGGTTTGGATCTAATCCTCAGTTTGAACAAGATTTTACGCAGAGCAGACGCATCAAAGCGATCGCAGCGGAGCGGACACAGCATCACGGAGGCGCTAATGACATTTTCAAAGGAAATCCATCGCATTGGTGGTGGTGCTCGATGTGTTGCTGCAGATCATTCAACTTCAACGAACCAGAATTTCATATGAAGAAAAGGTTGACCTTAAAAATAGCACTGTGGCGATCCCGCATCGCCAGTGCCGATGCTGAAAATTTATTACAAATTGTGGTGTCAGTTAGTTGGAAGGAACATTGGGAAAAGAAAATTGGTTCTTCTCAGGACCAACATTTTATAAAAAGAAAGAGTTAATTGCGAAAATGGACTGCTTCGGTGGCATCGGGTTTGGCGTGGTAGCTTGGTTGCTGTTAGTGATTCTATCCATTTAAATTTTCTACATCATCTCCCTCCGACGCGCTATCGAATTCGCTATTTACGATTGAGTTTTGAACTTTGAAGAAAGTTTATTTCGAATCAACTTTCTTTTGTATAAAATCCATGAAGCCGCCACCTTTGTTAAAACTATCTACTTACAGCAACTACCTATTGATGAACGTCGCTTGGACAGACAGATGTCAAGAGATAATGTTTGGTAATATGAAGAAACTTCGTCTTGAGTAAAATTTCTGTTGTCATTCCTCGCAACAATACGCATCTTAGATAATCAACATCTCATAACCAAATTCAGAATCTTTCAAGAAAGTTTCATTGGATTCTTTGAATTCATAATTCTCCGAACGGTCCGTTGTCTGTGGAAACCCGATCGAAATGGCTCGCGCGCGCCGAAAAGCAGCTTTCTTATATCTAATGAAGTAATTTCATTAGCCCGGCCCTTCATTAATCTTTATGAGTGCACCTTATATTTACACCATATCAGCTCACAAAGGGGCGGGGCTTACGGGTTTATTTTATTAAATACAAGAAAGCTGCTGTTCGCCGCGCGCGAGCCATTTTGATCGGAATTCCACAAAGAGCGGTTTGACATTCAATGCAGCGGAGTGGACACAGCAGCACGGAGTGGGTGGCAGTTAGGCAAAGCTGCAAATTTATTTCAACCTTTGGAGGCTTAGCGAAAAATCATCATGTGGCGGTCGGACAGTTGCAACGCAATGTGTCGACAAGCAATTGGATGCAGTTAGTTATTGGAATGGGAATTGGGAAAAGAAAATTGGTTCTTCTCAGGACCAACATTTTATGAAAAGAAAGACTTATTTGAAAAATGGGAGTGTTGGGGTGGCATGGGGTTTGGCGTGGTAGTTTTTTTGTTGTTGGTGATCCCATCAATTAAAATTCACTACATCATCTCCCTCTGACGCTCTATCAAATTTGCTATTTACGATTGATCTCATAACCGAATTCAGAATCTTGCGAGAAAATTTAAAAGGATTCTTAGAATTTGTCATTCTCCGAAACAGTCCGTTGTCTGCGGAATCCCGATCGAAATGGCTCGCGCCTCGTTAAAGCAGCTTTCTTATATCTAATGAAGTAATTTCGTTAGCCCCTCCCCTTCATTAATCGTTGTGAGTGCACATTACATTAACACTCATACCAGATCACAAAGAGGCGGGGCTTACGGGTTTAATTTATTAAATACAAGAAAGCTGCTGTTCGGCGCGGGAGCCATTTGATCGGGATTCCACAAAAAGCGGTTCGACATTTAATGCAGCGGAGCGGACACAGCAGCACGAAGGCGTGGGGTGGCAGTGGCAATGCGGAAAATTTATTCCAAATTTTGGAGGCTGAGCGAAAAATCATCAGGTGTCGGTCGGACAGTTTCAACGCAAGGTGCCAGCAAGCGTTTGGATGCAGTTAGTTTATTGCGAGTTCCCGGTAGCGGTAGAGCAGAGCTACCCAAAGCGGAACAAAAGAAACAACCAAAACTGGGGCTACAGCACCAACGAAACGAAAACGACCACAAATCTCAAATATTGTACATGTATACAGAGCTTTATTTTTCCATTCTGGAATCTTCCCTACTCTTCATTCCCTGCTTTCCTGCTCTCGTGAGATCAATCTTACATGCTAAACATTTCTCTTAGGTTTCTACTCACGGTACCTATCGGGGCGCCCCATCTCAAAACTTGCCACGCCACTGCGGTCATGATGCGTCTTCGCAACAATCTCCTGATTACACGTCCGTCCAGTGGGCGCTCGATTCCGTCAGCACCAGTGTCGTGATCGCTGCTCCGGTGCTCGTTTCTTTGTCGATTTAGCCACCAATCTCGGCTACAATGCGTGCCCGCGCCTCTCCTCCGGAAGAAATCCCGCCGGGTACTAAAACCAGTGCAGACTCGCACTCACGCCTCGCATGCAAACGCCACGAATCGAATGTTGAGTATCCTGACTGCTACGAAACTGCAATAAACAAGAAAACCCTGTCGTACGACAGGTTAGCCTTTGCTCGCACGGTACCTCGTCTAGGCCACTTACCCTATAAGGGGTTTTCTTTTATCTGCTGAAGTTGAGAAAGGTCTGTCGCTTTCGTTCGCGCTTTAGTCGCTGCTCGCGGCCAGGTAGTCCGTCGCATAGGCGGTACTCTTCGCAAAGTGGTCTTCGTTTTCACCCAAACCGTGATCAATTTTCGTTTGCCGGATCGCACACGGTGGCAGTAGAAGAGTTTAGATATTCTCCTAAACAAGAGCACAATGGTAATTATAGTAGTTCCGCACTTACTGATGAAATGGTACTCACCGAGCAAAATTGGTTCTGCTTTGCACCAGCTGAGGCATGCGGTTTTGCGAACGGCTCTATTGTTGGCGTTGGAAGTTGCCGATCGCTGCCAGCTGAAGCACGTGGTTTTGCGAAAAGCTCAACTGTTGGCGTTGGAGGTTGCCGATCGCTTTCTCGTCACGATGTAAGTTTCACGCGACCTCCTGCAGCGCTTGCTAGTTTCGTTAGTTCCTTCAAGCTGACGAGGACGGATTTAAAACGTCGCCGTCGACGTCCCCGTCGTGCTGGCGCTCGGGGGGTGCGGGCGTATCGAACTTCTGCGCGTCAAATGGACTTTGTTTTTGTGCCCACCAACTTCACCAACGCAAGAGCAAGTAGCTCTGCCTAAATCAGCTTAATGGCACGGGTTCCCTTCCCGAATTCTTCGGAACAAACTTTTTCACACGCGACTGTACCTAGCGTCACTAGCTGGTTTCTACGATGGCGGCGAACGAATGATATATTTCCACGTCTGCTGTGTCGGTGCGTTTTGCAGCCATTCGTTCCACACCGGCTTGTTCGTGTGTGCGTTGCAACGATGATCATTAAGATGACAGCTGTCACGATTTGCATGATGATTTTTGAGCGGGTGCGTTTCCAATGCAGTGTTGATGATTGCACACTGAATGAAATCATGGCTTGTGGCTTATGTTTTGGGACAATTGTAGTAGGTACGATTTAGGCGTGACGAAGACGACTGCAATTCTTGGGTGTCTTCTTATCGTGTTTACATTTATTTAGGAACATAACTATTGTACACCAACAAATCAAGTTTAAACGTAACAAGTTATTAGAAAGTCGCATTGGGAAATGAAAAATGGTTCTTCTCAGGACTAAAATGTTATGATAAGAAAGAGGTTATTGCGAAAATGAATTGTTTCGGTGGGATCGGGTTTGGCGTGGTAGCTTGGTTGCTGTTAGTGATTCCATCCATTCAAATTTACTGCATCATCTCCCTCCGATGCGCTATCAAATTTGCTAGTTGCGATTGAGTTTTGCACTTTGAAGAAAGTTCATATCAGATTGTCGGATCAACTTTTTGTATAAAGGCCTTTTTGGAGGACATCATCCTCAAAAATTGACGAAATAAAGGAGAAATAAGCAGTGGCGTGAAACCAAACGGAAATATATTTATTTGCAACGTTTGATTTTCGCCCGCGATGTAAGCGTACGTGGCAAAGTAAGGATTGTGATGTCCCCGACTGAAAGCCAGTCGAGTGGCTTTAGCGGCCGATGAGTCATGTTAATTCCACGGTTAGAGACTCAAAGTCCATCCAACTGGGAACAACTAATCGACTTCTTGATTGAGTTGGCCTCCGAGCAGTTTGCTCAATGTTAATAAACCGAGACAAATTATTATGGCAAATACCATCATTTTCGAATAGCTACGTAGTCCTACGTCACCTTTGCGTACAACCCGATTGGGCTGCACCTTTGAGTTTTTTGATAAAAGCACGGTTACTTTATAACAAACTATTTGAAATTGAATTATTTTGAGCAGTTTGGAAAATTATTAAATTTCCTATTTTCATGTGATTATTCTTTTTTTTTTTTTTTATTGTCTTTATTAATGAGGTTTTCGGCCCTTGGCCGGTTCACCTCAAAAATGTGATTATTCGATAATTCCAAGGCGCGTTGATTTTAAGCTTCTACAAACTCAATATTCACGATAAATTTGGTTGCGCATGTCATTTTGTTGTATGAAACACTTAAATAATATTTCATTTTCAACATCAACCATTACAAGTAAAATCAGAAGGATTATTTTTAACACATCAGCTTTACATAGGGGACATTGTTATCTAGTGAAAATAAAAACAAAGACAATGGAATGACAATAAACATAATCCATAATATGAAAGTGAAACAGTTTTATTGTTACTCTTATGATGGTCACGACAACCTCTTATAGAGTATCAACAAATTCAATACAATGTTTTATTGCAGTTTTATTACTACTCTTAATACGGTTTTAATAACATCTTTTAGATTGGTCCATTAGGCCGGAAGGCTATCTTAATGATGTTATGAAGATGTTTTGGTGGAGTTAGTAGTTTTATTAGCAACTGGTCATGAAAACCTCTTATACAGCATGATAAATCTTAAAATGTTACTTGGGCAGGCGCTATAGTGGAATGTCAAACTCGAAGGATTACGACGCAAGCGCCTCTAGTTGTGAAACGCGCAATCAATCAAATTCAAATTGGTCGTTAAAGTCATGGTCGATGATATTTTCCTTAGTGTTACGTCTGTTTGTCTGTGGTTAAAGCATCTCTTTTACTAGTCACAATTTTCAGTGTGAATTTCAAAGAATTCTCCACATAGACTCAATAGGAACTTTCCGTGAATATTCAGAATATTTTCCTGTAGACATTTGGAACAACTTCCCGTAAAAACTTTGAAGATCCCGTAACACGGTAGATCACTTTGACGTAGTGTGTTGCGGTGTAAGATCTACCAAACAGAGCCCTAGCTTAATCCATTTTCTAGCTAGGGCAATGAGTTGTGGTAATTAAGGATTCATCGTATTTAGTCCCCGCTACCAACAGCAGTCTCAGAAATAAAACATAATTAATGTTACCTTGCAGACAGTGGAAAGACTCGAATTCCTCTCGTTTGAGGCTAAACTGTATGCAGCGGAAACAACTTTTCAAGCAATTAGTTAAAAAACCTCGGTACCCGTCCCTAGGCTGAACTGACTGCTGGAAAAATCGAGTTAGGGGTTTAAATACGTACTAACTCTTCTTGAACTGGTGAACAATGGTAGTGAGAGGAACACACGGAAGTTCTTATTACTGAACAAATTCTCTTGCTTGAAATGGTCTTGTAGACAGAGCTAAATCCTGGGTTTGTAGCTTTACTGGTGATATTCTAGAAGCAAGACAAGGATGTGGCTAGGGCTCCGATACATGGCCAAAAACAGTATCATTGTTCTGTTTTCACAAGAAAGGATTGATTTCCTATTGATAAGGGGCGCGCCTTCAATGGGATTGCTCTCTGTGAAGGGTCTAAATAGCGGGACCTTGTCATGGTGCACTTGAGAAAACAAAACAACAACTGTATCGAAACCGATACTGCATTGCTTATCAATAGTAATGGAGTAATTCGACATGCACTTAAACACTAAGGATACGGGTAACGCTACAATAGATCTAATAACTGGTCGCAGTGGAACACCCGAACAGGAAAAAAAAAAAAAAAAAACTTTGAAGAGATTCTCATGTAAATCCCAAACAATTTTTCTTGGTAAATCCAAAAAGCTCCTCTTGGTAATTCCAAAGAGTTCTCGAAACTTGAAAGTATTTCCCGTGGAAAATCCGAAAATAATTTTCAAATGAATATTCTAAAAAAAACTAGAAGTATTTTCTGGGGAAGTCCCTCCAAGACACGTGGATTCTTTTTCGCAAATTTCATATCAATTTGTCCATTTCGAAACATATGCTGTGCATATGCACAGCCAAGATATTTAACAAAAAAATGGTTTTCGTACGGCCGAGTTGCCGAATAATATGCAATTAATTATTAAGGTGTTGTTAACGTTCAAAATCTCACATCATTTTGTGACGGTCTCCAATTCAAGGTTTTGATTTGACACTCAGTTTGTTCGAGTAAGACGATGTCCTACGTCAAAACATAAAATTTCAGTCCTAGGCTATCATATCTTTTTATATAAAATTATTTGAATCATCAAAAAAGCTGTTCAGTTGAACTTCAGTTCGAATGAAATCTTATAATGATATTGGAACATACTTCTGACATACTTCTGACCTCTTTTTCTTCAGTGGCTCTACTAACTTCTATTAGCATTTCCACAGTTATTATTATTTAGTAGCTTTTCTGAGTCTGCCAACTGCATGACATATGTATCTTGTACAATGAATACTTTATGCACAGGGAACCGGAAAGGTTTCCCACCTGGAAACATCCTTTACCTGAGCGAGAATCGAGCTCGCCATCACCGAATTGGTTATCTGGAGATCCTTCCAAGCTTACCCTAAAACTTGAATTTGATTTTTTTTTCATGAGTCACACCTCATGGATTTATCACATTGATTTGCGTTCGATTTCTGGCACACAATTCAGCGAAATGGAATAAGTATGATTTTTTTTTCATTATGTAGATATCATAGAAACGGATATTCAACAAGGACCTACGCATGTGATTGGTGAAGTACACAGTTCGTGTACTCTGCATCGAAGCTTAGAAGCGGTATTGAGGCACAATCGTTAACATATTTATATTCGGTTAGTTACTGCAAATAAATTTTTTTTCGAGTCGCTATTATCAAGCAGGTATCTCAACATACCACATCGTTACATCGCTGAATGATTGAGTGTTTGGTTTTGATAAAATATTGAAATCAAAAGTGCGTATTAAAATTGTCTCACCATAACAAAAAGGTGGTAGAGAGCTTCACTGTTTCGCCTTCTCCCCCTGTTATTCAAGGAAAAACTAAACTCTTTTTCCTCACTGTTCACTGCTCGTTTTTTCCGCGCATCAATATGGCAGGAGGCTTTTTTTTTTCAGGATTACAAAACGCAAGAGTGGATGTGTGCTGCATTGTACAGCGTAATAAGTGGTCCCCGATTCGGTGCATCGCTGTACTGCCATGCTAGACATGGTTGTCATTTATTGTGATGCCGTTCCTGCAGCTACGGCGGCGGCCCTTCATTTAAACGAATTATAATTTGAAAAGATTTCAAGGCTGTACAGTACATGCCATCAATCCATTTTAGTTTTGGAATCTAGTTATGCCTTCCCATCCGGGAATATTTCTTGCCACTGCCGGCTTGAGGTGGGAGAGATATCGCCTGGGAGTAACATGGGAGGAATGCAGCTGATTTGAAATGTATGACTGTTTTATTTAAGATCGATTGTATTTCGAATGGCTCTCGATTTGAGTTCGGTTTATTCGTTTAGTTAGATTGTGTTGGTTCGAAATTCGTTTTGTTTTTGATTTGGTTTCAGTTTTGTCCGAAGTTTTGGGCTTGCAATGTTAGCCAATACTTTGAAGAATTAAAAACTCAAAGGTGCAGCCCAATCGGGTTGTACGCAAAGGTGACGTAGGACTACGTAGCTATTCGAAATTGATAGTATTTGCCATAATAATTTGTGTCGTTTTATTAACATTGAGCAAACTGCTAGGAGGCCAACTGAATCAAGAATTCGAATAGTTGTTCCCAGTTGGATGGACTTTGAGTCTCTAACCGTGGAATTAACATGACTCATTGGCCGCTGAAGCCACTCGACTGGCTTCCAGTCGGGGACATAACAATCCTTACTTTACCACGAACGCTTACATCGCGGGCGAAGACCAAACGTTGCATATAAATATATTTGTGTTTGGTTTCATGCCACTTCTTATTCTGCTTATTTCTCCTTTATTTCGGCCATTTTTGAGGATGGTGTCCTCCAAAAAGGTCTTTATGCATACAAAAGAATGCTGATCCGACAATCCGATATGAACTTTCTTTAAAGTGCAAAACTCAATCGTAACTAGCAAATTTGATAACGCGGCGGAGGGAGATGATGCAATTAAATTGAACGGGTGGATTCACTAACAGCAACCAAGCTACCACGCAAAACCCGATGCCGCCGAAACAATCCATTTTCGCAATTAACTCTTTCTTTCCATAAAATACTGGCCCTGAGAAGAACCAATTTTCTTTTCCCAATGCGTCTTTCCAATAACTAACTGCATCCAAACACTTGACAGTACCTTGCGTTGAAATTGTCCGACCGCCTTCGTGCTGCTGTGTCCGCTCCGCTGCATCGAATGTCGAACCGAATCCCGATTAAAACGGCTCGCGCGCGCCGAATAGCAGCTTTCTTGTATTTAATAAATTAAGCCCGTTAGCCCCGCCTCTTTGTGACTAATATGGGTGTAAATAAAATGTGCACTCATAACGATTAATGAAGGGGCGGGGCTAATGAAATTACTTCATTAGATATAAGAAAGCTGCTTTTTGACGCGCGCGAGCTGCTTTTTGATCGGGATTCCGCAGCAGACAACGGACCTTTCGGAGAATGACAAATTCTAAGAATCTTATGAAATTTTCTCGCAAGATTCTGAATTTGGTTATAAGGGAACGTCCACAAATTACGTAACGCTTAGAGGGGGGAGGGGGGTCCAGTGAAGTGTGACAACTCATACAAAAAGTTCAGACGCTTCATACAAAAAGTGTGACATAGGGGGAGGGGGGGTTGAAAATTCCCAATTTTTGCGTTACGTAATTAATGGATCTTCCCTAAGCTGTTGGTTATCTAAGATGCGCATTGTTGTGAAGAGTAACAACATGAATTTGACTCAAGACGAAGTTTCTTCATATTACCAAACATTATCTCTTGGCATCTGTCTGTCCGAGCGACGTTCACCGATGGGTGGTTGCTGTAGATAGTTTCCACAGAGGTGGCGTCTTCATTGATTTTATACAAAAGAAGGTTGATCCGACTATCCGAAATAAACTTTCTTTCAAGTACTCAATCGTAAATAGCGAATTTGATAGCGCGTCGGAGGGAGATGATGCAGTAAATTTGAATGGATGGAATCACTAACAGCAACCAAGGTACTACGCCAAACCCGATGCCACCGAAACAGTCCATTTTCCCAATTAACTCTTTCTTTCCATAAAATGTTGGTCCTGAGAAGAATCAATTTTCTTTTCCCAATGCGCCTTCTGTCCAATAACTAACTGCATCCAATCGCTTGTCGACACCTTGCTTTGCAACTGTCCGACCGCCACTCGATGATTTTTCGCTAAGCCTCCAAAAGTTGAAATATTTTTTCAGCATTGCCACCCACAACAGTGCTGCTGTGTCCGCTCCGCTGCATTGAATGTCGAACCGCTCTCTGTGGAATCTCGATCAAAATGGCTCGCGCGCGCCGGAAAGTAAGTAGTAGTAAAATTCTTCGCGCAGTAAAGTAGTAAAATTGTTCTTTATTTAAAACATGTTTTGTTCTACAATCATTTTTATACATGTACAGTGATCGGCCGGCTTGGCCCTCCAACTTCAATTTCAATTATTGTTATTATTATTATTATTATTATGCTATTACTTAATTTTTAAAATATAATGTATCATGACGGCCTTTAGGAGGCGCTGGTGTGTTTTTTAAAATTTGATAACCTAACTACTATGTACACTAATATTTACAATAAAAAAATTTGATAACCTAGATTGGAACTAGCGCCCTAATTGGTGCCTGATCCGAATGCAAGCAACGGACCCTAAACTTTTCTTTACACTCACCAAAGCGTTCATGTAAGGTTTTTATTCCGGCCAGACGGTGGACCTCGGATGTTCTTGTCCTGGGAGGGGTGTTGAGGATCATCCTCAGGAATTTGTTTTGGACCCGTTGAAGTTTGAGGTGGTGGGTTTTAGCGCAGCTCTCCCAGACCGGCATGCCATATTCGATCACAGGGATGATTTGCTTGTAGACAGCAAGCTTATTTTTCAGGGACAATGACGACCGGCGGTTGATCAAAGGGTACAGTAGTTTCAACAAGACGTTACACTTTGTCACCGTTTTGTCAACCTGTTGCCTGAAAATAAGCTTGCTGTCGAGGGTCAAGCCAAGGTAGCCGGCCTCATTGGCCCATTCCACAGTCGTGCCATTGAGGATGATTTTACAGTCCCCAGGCGGAACAAGTTTAGGGGATTTGGAGTGGGGGAAAATGATGACCTGGGTCTTCGCCGCGTTGATACAGATCTGGATTGATACAGCTGGTGAGGTACTCTGTCAGGGCATCCAGGCCTCGTTGGAGTTTTACCACTAGCGCTCTGATCACTCTACCGTTGTAGACGATGGATGTGTCATCTGCGAACAGAGACAGAATGCCGCCTTCTGGAGGTTCTGGCATGTCGGAGGTGAACAGATTGAAAAGCAGAGGCCCGAGGATACTGCCCTGGGGGACGCCTGCGACGATGTTGTGCGCATTGGAACTCGCTCCGCTGATTGAGACCCGGAATGTCCTTGCCGACAGGTAATTGTTGATGATTTTCACCAGGTAGCTGGGAAGATTGTAGCGTTGTAGTTTGTACACCAGGCCATCATGCCATACATTGTCAAATGCCTTCTCGACATCGAGTAAGGCCATGGCGGATGTTTTCGAGACAAACTTGTTCCGTCTGAGGACGTTGGTAACTCGGGTCAGTTGGTGTACAGTTGACCGACCGCGTCGGAAACCAAACTGTTCCTCGAGCAAGATGTTGAGATTTTCGGCAGACTCAAGTAACCGGTGATGAATAGCTTTTCGAATAGCTTGGATAATCCTGAGAGAAGGCTGATGGGACGATAGCTTTTGGGTGAGGAAGGATCCTTCCCAGGCTTCCGGATGGGGATGACTTTCGCTGACTTCCAGACCGATGGGAAGTAGCTGAGCCGGAGACACTGATTGAAGATCAGCGAGAGGTGCTCAAAGAACGGCGCACTCATGTGTTTGAGCTCGAGATTCAGGATGCTGTCGAAGCCTGGGGCCTTCATGTTCTTCGACGATTTGATATAGGCCGTCAATTCGTCAGCTGAGATCTCCAACTCCTCCGAGAAGTCGTTGGGAATCAAATGGATGTTGTTAGCATGCTCGTTGACGGCTGCTTCGTGTGGACTGACGATGTTCTGTCCAAGATTGTGTGAGCTGACGAAGTGACGACCTATTTCAGCGACCTTCTCTGCAGGAGTTATCAAGCGATCCTTAGAGCCATTATTGTCTAGTGGGATCAAAGGTGGAATGGGCCGAGGCTTGGATTTTAGAATTTTGGTCATTTTCCAGAACGGCTTAGCATAATCTGGGAGAGTGCGGATCTTATTCGAGAAGTCGTTATTTTTGAGGTCCACCATTCTGGCCTTGATAATTTTGTGATTCGATTGCAGCGTGTTTAAGCTCAGGCAGTCCAGTACGCTGAAACTGCCTGCGAGTGACATTCCGCAATCGAATCAAATCTTTGGTGAGTGTATCGATGTTTAAGGAGTTGCTTACCTGCCGAGCCGTCGGTACGTGTTGCTCTCAGGCCGCCGTGATCGCCTCCTCGATAGCGCACAGCTGGCGGTCGATACTTTCCGGCGTCTCCGGACGCACCTCGTAGTCGACGGTGTTATCGACGCACTGCTGGAAACGCTGCCAGTTCACTCGGTGGTAGTTCCGCCGTAACTGCTGGTGCCGATTGACCGAGGAGCCCAGTTCCGCCACCACCGGATAGTGATCCGAACTGAGCTCCTGGTATACAACCGGCTGCGAGACGTGGTCACTCAGGTTTGTTACGTAGAGGTCGAGCGTTGCGTGGGCACCGGACCGACTCAGCCGAGTGGGGAATCCGGGCTCAGGATCGTGTAGTGGCCTTCCTCCATGTCGTTGCTCCAGATGGTGCCGTTTCGATTGCCGCGACTGTTGCCCCAGGCTTGATGTTTGGCATTCAAGTCGCCGGCAATGATATACTGGCCTTGCCTCCGCGTCAGCTTGACGATGTCCCTCCGAAGGGCAGCCGATGATCCATCGCCGGCTTTGGCTTGCGTTGGACAGTACGCCGCGATGAGCGCGATTGTGCCGACCGAAGTGGTGATTTCGACACCGATGGCCTCGATGACACTGAGCTGGAAGCTTGGAAGCAGACGACAGTTGATGTTGTAGCGAAGAGCGATGGCCACACCACCTCCCTGGTCGGCCGGTCGAGTCGCACGATGCGGAAGTCCGGGATGTTGATGTTCACCTCCGGTTTTAGGTGCGTTTCGGTTATGAACGCCACGTCTATTTCCTTCTCCTCAAGGAAATCCTTCAGCTCGATTGTTTTGCTCTTTAGCGAGCAAGCGTTCCAGTTGACCAGGCCCAGGCTAGCAGCCATTTTCAATGATGAACATGCCAAGTGTGAAGACCTGGTCGAATCGGTTTGCAGCCGCGCAGTCGAGTGGCGAGCTGCGCGAAGATCGGCATCAGTTGCTCCGGAGTGTACAGCGGGGCAGATTCTTCCGGTGGGACGGCTTCGTTCTCCGACTGCCGACGGAACCCAGGAGGAGGAAGCGGGGGCCATTCGCTGGTGGATGGTGCCGACGATGCTGGAGCTTGGACCGATGCAGCTGCCTCTGCCAGTCGCTTGTGCGGCTGTAGCGGTGGGAGTATTGGAATCACACGACGGGGAGCCGGGATAGCTGGAAAGTTCACCTCGTTGATTACAGGAACACGGTTCTTCTTCGGAATGGTCCTGGTGGAAGCCTTCTTCCGGATTTCCAGGAACTCGGCTCGCTTTGGGCAGCCCTTTGTGGTGGCCCGATGTTTGTCGCCACAGTTGGCGCACTTGGGATCGGCCACCTCCATTTTGTCGCACTCGTCAGTCGGATGGGGTTCGCCACACTTGTTGCAGCGCGGCTTCATGCGGCAGTTTCTGGTGCCGTGCCCGAAATTGAAGCAGTTGGTGCATTGCGTGACATCGCGGTGCACTGGCCGATATCTCTCCCAGTCAACGACGGTGTAATTTATAACGCCAACCAGCTTCAGGTCCTTCCAGGTAGTGGAGCCGTGCTCCAGATGGATCAGGTAAAGCTGGTCGCGATATTTCCTCGCCTTGTCGTGACGAGCGATCTTGTGGACGGCTACTGGCTTCAGTCCGCAACTTTCAAGCTCTGCTTGGAGCTCTTCATTCTTCATGTCGTGAAGTCCTCGCAGCAAAGCCTTGAGCGGCTTCGTGCCGGGGTGGTCATGAGTGTAGTACTCATACTTGTGGACCTCGAGGAACTCCACGACGGATTGATGATGGTCCCTGTTCGCCGGCATCACTTTCACGCCCTCGCTGCAGAGCCGAAAAGTACATTTCAGCCCCTTAGCGATCAGCTGGCGAATTTTTGGGCGTAAATCCGGCGGATCGCCCTTCACAAACACGGGCGGGCACTTCTCCTTCCGCTCCGGTTGCACCTGCGGCAGCTGCGATTGCTGCTTCTTCCTCTTTTTCGGCGGATTGCCGGCGTCATCAAGCGGCAACGGCGAGAACACGTTGCTCTGCAAAAGCTGCTTGGAGGGGTTACCCGCGCCTCCAAGAGCAGTGCGCTTAGGCACTTTTCCAGCGACCGAATCGGCCACCGAGTCCGAGACGGGTCCGGGAGAAAATAACGCCAACGCGACAAGCGAAAACGTAAACAGCGAAAGAACGAGAAAAAACACTTCGAAAAAAAGCGCGAGCAAAAAACACGTCCGTACGTGTTGCTGTCTCGAACTGGAATGAGATGCTAGCGTGTGTCTTCGCGCCGGAAAGCAGCTTTTTTGTATTTAATAAATTAAGCTCGTTAGCCCCGCCCCTTTGTGATCTGATATGGGTGTAAATATAATGTGCACTCAACGATTAATGAAGAGGCGGGGGTAATGGAATTACTTCATTAGATATAAGAAAGCTGCTTTTCGGCGCGCTCGAGCCATTTCGATCGAGATTCCGCAGACAACGGACCGTTCGAAAAATGACAAATTCTAAGAATCCTACACGGTTAGAAAAAAGTACCTAATATTAGGTACTTTTCACGCAAATCGGGGGTTCAGTGTGGGAACCCAAAATTAAGTAATTTATTCCTGAAATTAAGTAAAATTCACCTAATATTAAGTAAAATATACTTAATTTTAAATATAAACTAACCGAAAGTTACATAGGTAAATTTAACTCAACTTTTGTAAACATGAGATTACTCAACGTTGGGTTCCTACACTTTAATGCCCTTGTTGAGTGGTTTTGCTCTTCATTTTATGACAACAAAGGGAAGAGGAAGGGAGATGCAAGAGAAAAAAAGTACCTAAAATTAGGTACTTTTTTCTGACCGTGTCTGACCCACTCCGTGCTGCTGTGTCCGCTCCGCTGCATTGAATGTCGAACAGCTCTCTGTGGAATCCCGATCAAAATGGCTCGCGCGCGCTGAACAGCAGCTTTCTTGTATTTAATAAATTAAGCCCGTTAGCCCCGCCCCTTTGCGATCTGATATGGGTGTAAATATAATGTGCACTCATAACGATTAATGAAGGGGCGGGGCTAATGGAATTACTTCATTAGATATAAGAAAGCTGCTTTTTGGCGCGCGCGAGCCATTTTGATCGGAATTTCGCAGACAACGGAGACCATTCGGAGAATGACAAATTCTAAGAATCCTATGAAATTTTCTAGATTCTGAATTTGGTTATGAGATGTAGTTTATCTTAGATGTGTATTGTTACGAGGAATAACAGCAGAAATTTCACTCAAGACGAAGTTTCTCCATATTACCAATTATTATCTCTTGCCATCTGTCTGTCCGAGCGACGTTCACCGATGGGTGGTTGCTGTACAAAGTTTCCACTGAGGTGGCGTCTTCATTGATTTTATACAAAAGAAGGTTGATCCGACTATCCGAAACAAACTTTCTTCAAAGTGCAAAACTCAATCGTAAATAGCGAATTTGATAGCGCGTCGGAGGGAGATGATGTAGTGAATTTGAATGGATGGAATCACTAACAGCAACCAAACTACCACGCCAAACCCGATGCCACCGAAACAGTCCATTTTTGCAATTAACTCTTTCTTTTCGTAAAATGTTGGTCCTGAGAAGAGCCAATTTTCATTTCCCAATGTTCCTTTCCACAATTTGTAATAAATTTTCAGCATCGGCACTGGCGATGCGGGATCGCCACAGTGCTATTTTGACGTAGGACTTACGTCTCTCTTTACTATACCGGGTGTCGTTTGAAAATTTCTAAATCGGCCGCGTTACGCTGTGTTGAAAGATTTCAAACGTTAATAGCTTTTACCCTAGTGAACAGATTTCTGCAGTTAACCCCTCAATCGACAGCTTTCAAGTATGCCTTTCATATTAATGCTTGATAATATCCAAAAACTTGTTTCAATAGGCCTAAAACTGTTTTCAAAGCAAAGCATTGAATTCACGAAAACCTATAAATATGGGTACCGCATCATTCTTGCATCATTCCATTACCACGTTCTGATTGGTGCAGACGTCAACGAATGAGCTCACGCTAGGTCTGCTAAGAAGGCATAAAATAGCGCAGCGCGAATTTTTCCTCTCAATCTGACCGAAACAGGCAAAGCAATAACAGCAGCGCATCGTCGGCATTTTTGAACGGTTGCATCATCGTCTCAGCCACGAATTCGCAACCCTAAGCCTTTTTAAGAGCAAGGCAGAATCGCCAGCATTCTCAGGTCAGCATCATCGGCATTTTCAGCCCGGCATTGTCGAGAAGCCAACAGTAAGCGCGGCATGGCGGTGTGTGACGATAGAGTGTCGACGACAACACTACTGATCAAGTTTTCTCGGCCGATGGCAGCAGCGGTTAAGCGTTTGGTATTCCTGCAGACATCGATTCATAATGTTTTAAACAATCATAAACTCCCAGTTGAACCGCTCAAGAGGAAATTTACATCTAACATTGTGAATGGATCTTTTCAGAACCACTAATATACTTACTTAAGAGTTTTTCGCAATAGAATCATTTTGAAAATGTAGTACAATCAACTAATTAGAGAGCGTTTGCGTGACAATTTTATTAATTCGCGTTCATGACGATGAATTGTTTCAAAATTCTGTCTTCCTCGCTCACGACAAAAGAAAATGCGTTTCTTATTCTAAGATCTCAACGAAATTTTGACGTAGGACTTACGTCTCTCTTTACTATACCGGGTGTAATTTCAAAATATTCAAATCGACCGCGTTACGCTGTGTTGAAAGATTTTAAACGTTAATAGCGTTCGTCTCAGTGGACGAATTTCTGCGGTAAGCCCTCAATCGACAGATTTCAAGTATGCCTTCCATGTCCATAAGACCCGAAAAACTTGTTTCACTAGGCATGAAACTGTTTTCAATGAAAAACATTGAGCTCAAGGGAACCTATAAATATGGGCACCGCATAATTCTTGCATCATTCCATTACCACGTTCTGATTGGTGCAGACACCAGCGAATGAGCAGCCGCTGGGTCTGCCGAGAAGCCATAAAATAGCGCAACGCGATTTTTTCCTTTCATTCTGACCGGGACAAGCGAAGCAACTGCATCATCGATGGAACAGCACTTTTAGTAGGGAATGAAGTCTGCACCGACCGCTTTTTCGGCTCGTCACCATCGAAGCGACCATCATCATCCGAAACCTAGCCAGCACATCAGCAGTCCACCCTACAGATCCGACAAAGCAGCAATGCTGAGCAGATACCGGCAGCAGCAGCAGAGTCGAGCCGAGACCGGCCGGCATCGGTGCTGAGCCGAGACAGGCTGAAGAAAAGCCACATGATGCAGCATGTATGTCCAAAAAACAAACGGTTCTTCCGAGAGCCAATAATAGAGATCAATATCAATGCTTTCAATACCCTTCGGGATAGAAATTGTACTTGGGTGCCAAATCCAATATTCTAGAGATAAAATTTTATGCGTGATTTTCATAAATAGCGTCAAAACTAACAGTAGATATTTTTTTCTGATTTAACCGCGAAGTGGACGAAAAACTTCGCTTGACCATGCCTTTAAAGATTCATAAGATGTCCAAATCTCTCACTTAATCTTATTTGGATAAAGAAAACACCGATTACAGCTAAAACATTAATAAACTATCAATCGATTTTTCATCAAATGTTGGGTTTTTTGGCATTGATCAAAAAATATCTAGATAAACATTGTTTGCTACTGACCGCACACAAAGCGAACGTGACTGAATGATCGTCCCATGTTACCAATTCTAAATCTTATCACCCGAAATCCCATATCCGGGTGTTTCCTTCCTTCTACTTCTAACAATGTTGTCTCAGAAAAGAACACGTACTTCCCACCTGAACTGCAATTCTAAGCTCGCTTGCCCGGCTTATTGGCCTGTATCTAGCGAAAGGTCCCATTAGGAAATAGACGCCAGCAGCGAGCAACAAGCGTAAAAAAGAAGAAGCCCTTCTCGAACGCGTTGATGATGATGACGCTTTGGCTGACAAAGAAGCGGGATATAAGACACTAGCTGATTGGCCCACCAATTGGGAAGCAGTGAAGATTCAAAATAAGGTATAAAAGAAAAGTGCATTCGCTCGCAGAGCATTCAGTCTTTTTTATACCATCACTAGAAATTCGCGGTTATTTGAAAAGATCGTTTTCTTACCTTTTGCACTTAGCTGAAGCAAACAGCCTTTTTCAAGGCTCTAAGAGTTAAAATAATGTTCTCCTTCAGTCGCTATCGCACTTTTGGATTAAAAGGCCCTTCAGTGGAAGGACTGAGATACAGTCTGCATCCCCTGCTGAGCCAACTTGTGGTTTATTTCAGGCAGTCCTTCAGTGGGAAGGTTGCCACTGTCGAGGCTAATATTTCGTGACCGGACAGATACTTCCTGAATTTTTTTGATGATTCTTGTTCGAGGTAGATTTGATTTCTGTGTCGGGTTGATGAGAAGATTTTGCCAAGGAATGGTATGCAACGCCGATTATTTATCCAAAATAGTTGATGTGAGAAATTTGGACATATTATGTATCTTGAAGGCATGGTCAAGTCAAGTCCTACGTCCACTTAGCGGTTATGTCATAGACATTACCCACTGTTCGTTTTTATGGTCAACTTTTTCTTCATATGAAATTCTGGTTCGTTGAGGTTGAATGATCTGCAGCGACACATCGAGCACCACCACCAATGCGATGGATTTCCTTTGAAAATGTCATTAGCGCCTCCGTGATGCTGTGTCCGCTCCGCTGCGATCGCTTTGATGCGTCTGCTCTGCGTAAAATCTTGTTCAAACTGAGGATTAGATCCAAACCCGCAAGTGATTGATTTTTGATGTCTGTGCTAGTGATGCATGTACGTGATTGGTTGGTTGACCTATTTCCAAACTTTTTATCAATTTACGATAAATATAAGTTAAAATTCAGTATTTTCATACAAATACTAAGAAGCGTTGACTCATCCTTGATCGAATGATCCAAAAAAATTGAAAATCCATCGAGAAACGGCTTAGATATTAAAGTTTAAAGTCTATCATATTTTCGTGACGGTCCCCGATTTTCGCAATCGTAAAGTGTATCCCAGTGTTGCCACATTTTTATCTGTACCATGGGCTCAAAAATCTTTTTCATCTGTACCGAAATCTTCAAAAATCTGTACCATAATCTGTACCAGGCAGTATGAAAAATTTGTGAGTAAATATCTAAAAATCATAGGACAAATATGCAATGCAACCCAATTTATTATTGAAAAAAGTTTTTTTTTATTTGGGTGATTTTCTTTGAGAGCGTAGATGAAAAATCTTGGTTAACTTTTGAAAAGTATCTCCAAGTTTTTTTCACAACATCTAAAAGTGTATAATTAATTTGTTTAATATCTTATTTGGAATATTGTTTCAGAGATGAACCAGCCGAGGGCTGCAAGTCTCTTTAATAAAGACAATAAATAATTTTTTGGAGCAAATACCTCTAAAAAAATTTGCGAAGGTTATTATGTAAGTCGGACTCAATTATACGGAAATTAAAAAAAATGCCAAACAAATTTTATAAGAAAAACATGTTAATTTCCATTTGTTTCAGATTGTCATCCCCTCATATACAATCAAATATAAATGTAGATTTAGGAATCTGGAATGGTTGTTTAAAAAAAAAAAGTAGTCAAGCATATAGTCAAGCATTTTTTACGGATAATCGAGCCTTTGAATAATCAATACTGAAATGTTTTTGGAATTCAAATATTACCAAATTTGGATTAGGATGTTCGTCTAAATAAATAACGATGAATTGACATTTCATTTATCAGGAATTAACTATCGAGACGATTATCCGGTTTTCAAAATAATCCTCCTTGTCTCCGTAGTGTTTATAGGGGAAGTGCACCGGTTTTGGCCAACTTAGTGCCTAATTTAGCCAACCATGGAAAATACATATTTTCCAAAATAATCAATCAGCGTTGAAGGTTGAACCGTGAGGGATAAATCTTTTGTTGAAACTAATAAAACCCTCGCGAATTGCTTTATTTTCGGAGTTATTCGCAAAATTGGCAAAATTAGGAACATAGCCAAAACCGGTACAGTTCCCTAGGTGAATATAATCTAGAAAAAATAAAATATGTATGATTGTAGTGTGAAATATGTTGTCACGATACTATTGAAACTGTAAAACAAAATATAATACGAACTCTTCGATTTGATTTCCAATAATTAAATATTTTTTATAGCAGAAGCAACTATTTGAAGAAAAATGCAATGAAATACTTTTTTCTAAGGCTTGGTTTGTAAAAAAATCTGTACCAATCTGTACTTATTGGAGAAAATCTGTAATCTGTACCGTACAGAATCTGTACCAAAATTTGCCAAAAAATCTGTATCTTTCCAGATAAATCCGTACATGTGGCAACACTGGTGTATCCCAATATAGAAAACACAGACGTAGTCCTACGTCAAAAATTTCATTATCCTAAAACTTTTTAAACTATTTGCTAATTACTCTGGGTCGCAAATGATGAACGATCGTGCCAGGTATCGCGCCAGCGTATTGCCGGCTTTCCAGGTGGCCTTACCACGCCCTAGTCCTCGGAAGGTGGGAAAGGTCCACCTCGGGGGGTGCTTCCCTCTGCGCGGCTGCTATCAAGAACGATGATGCCGCGTGCACCCAAAATTGACCTCTCTGCGATAGGGCCAATTCGCCATCACACAGAGGAACTTGCCTACGCCTACCCCAGCTTTGACGAGGACCCCTTTCCGTCCTCGGGCTCGGAACCCGCCCGGTTGACCGACGCCGCGAAAGCGACGATACCATGTTGTTCTTCGCGCGGCCACTTGTTCGATAAAAGGATCGAGTTCGACCACAGGGCACCTGTATGACCCATGAAGCGGACTCCGAACCTGTTACGGGGTAGAACTTTTCGGAGTTCGTTGAAGCAAATCAACACCTTTGTTCCCGATGTGGTTAGATTTTGCCTTATATTATCCACCTTATATCTAACCAATAAATTACTTATAGCTTTGAGCTAATCACATCGGGAACAAAGGTGTAGATTTGCTTCAACGAACTCCGAAAAGTTCTACCCCGTAACATTCTCAAAGAATCGTTACCAAGATGCAAAGATCTTTCGTTCGGCAGACTCGGTCCAAAACCCGAGCAGCTCAGGATGCGGCTGGATCCAGCTTCTACCCTAGTAGTGGCACTCAAGCGGTACCAGAGTCAGAGGAGGATGATGGCTTTGAGCCTTCGTATATTGATCTCGAGCACGGAGATGATGTCGATTGTGTGGTGTGTAGGCGTCCCAACAAAGCTGAGCTGTATATGGCCCAATGCGGAAACTGCAAAAGTTGGTTCCATTTATCGTGTGCGGGTGTGGACAAAACTACAGTGCGATCGAGAGACTTCGTTTGTGAAAGATGCATACCTAAGGTGCCAAACCCTCCTGGTAGCTTTGTGACTGTTGATTCCAGTACTTCAAGTTCTCGGCGAGCCAAGATTGCCCGGGAACTCCAACAACTGGAAGATGAAAGGTGCTTACGGGAAAAGCTTGAAGAAGAAAGGCTGCGGATAGAGAAATCACTCGTCGAGAAGGCGATGAACGAGAAGCTGGAGCGAGAGAAGGAGTACTTGGCTCGGAAGCATGAGCTTCTCCGCCAACAAGACGAAGATGCCGCAAGCCATAAGAGCGGACGAAGCGGTCGTAGTGAACGAAGTCAGGCAAACAGTCTGGAAAAATTGGAAGCGACAACATGCATCGAACGACTCACCACCAGCGATTGATCAGAATCGACGGACTAAATCGGTTGATCAAATTGTTGGGCATGGTGACTCGTCTACTCCCATGGAAATAAGTCAAACCACCACAAATGACTTCCCTGAAGTACAAGCTAAAGCCTCCACAGGCGTACCGAAGGGAACGGTCTCAATTCCTCGTACTATCGATAGTATTTCCGTTGGAACAAGTCCAGGAATTGATGAATATGAACGCCATCCAAATAAACAGCCGCTTTGCAGTATGAAGTCGCCCGATTTACCGTATCTGCCGCTGGTAAATATAGAACCGTTCGTCAAACTTCTCGACGAAGCTGATGTGAAGAATGCTGAGGATGCTTTGACTGCCAAGGCGTCAAATACAGGCACCATCCCGAAGATCTTCCCCAAGCTAATTGGAAATACTCTTCCCTTTACGATGTGGCACCGGGAAACTACTAAGTTGCGGAATAAACATAATCGCCAACAGCACCCGAAAGAAGAACAAGAGAAGAGAGAGCAGCGAGAGGAAGAGCTGATGATTCAGCTGAAGCGGTCAGAGGATCAACGAGAGCAGGACAGACAGCGAATTCAAGAAATAGAGGTCGTGTTGAAGAGGCAGCAGGACGTCGAAGAACGGCACCAGAAGGAGGACGACGTAAGGAGGAAACGCGAGCTCGACCTGGTCAACCGATTGAAGGTTTTCGAAGGATGCCGAAATTTGACTGCGCAGCTAGAGTCACTGCGCTTGAACTACGGGCAGCAGTCGACGAATGAACAGCACAAACACTGTCCGCAATCAACCCCACAAGGTTTAGCCGTTAGTAGTCTCCCACCAGCGGCTCCGGTAAGTGGTTTCCAATTTGCACAAATTGTATCAAATCAAGATACGAATACTGCGAAAGCATGTCCAAATGCCGATAGCCAGGATAGGAGATCAGGAACACCCCATACACCCATTGTAACTCCTCAGTTAGGGCCTGCTTTAGTAGATCCGTTAGGGCAGTCACAGTTTTTATCGAGTCTGTTCATCATCAACCGGTGATGCTGGGTCCTACACCCCATCAATTAGCGGCAAGGCAAGTGATTTCGAGAAAACTTCCAGTGTTTTGTGGAGACCCAATCGAATGGCCG
The DNA here is from genome assembly GCF_024139115.2 of Armigeres subalbatus. Classification (NCBI taxonomy): domain Eukaryota; kingdom Metazoa; phylum Arthropoda; class Insecta; order Diptera; family Culicidae; genus Armigeres; species Armigeres subalbatus. Next base: position 236,418 of record NW_026942771.1, on the reverse strand, counting down.
CTTTTCATCAGTAGCTATAACCATTCCACAGCAGCGTGTGGCTACTCGAATTCGGAAAACCTGCTTCGTCTACAACGGTCGCTGAAAGGAGCAGCAAGTGTCGCGGTCAGCAGTTTTCTCCTCCATCCGTTCACTGTGCCGCAAATTCTGTCTACACTCCAGACATTGAACGGAAGACCTGAACAAATTGTTCACAATTTAGTGGCCAAAGCTCGGGGTACACCCGCTCCCAAAGCGGAAAGACTGGAGACTATAACCCAGTTTGGTTTGACTGTTCAAAATCTGTGCGGCCACCTGGAAGCAGTGGGAATGGGCAGCCATCTTGCGCAACCCGATCATTCTGCAGGAGCTTGTGGACAAGTTGCCGGCAAACATTAAATTCAACTGGGCACTCTATCAAGAAAGTCTGCCTGTGGTCGACCTGAAAACATTTAGCGAGTACATGAGGAAGGTTACGACTGCAACCAGTGGCGTCACCAACTTTTGCATCACCGGAAGGCCTACGAAGGATGAAAAGAGCAAAACGAAGGACAAAGCGTTTGTGAATGCTCATGCTACCCACGAAGGCAAGGATTTGGAACAGAAGGAATCGAGACGGACTATTAAATCCGGCGGTCGGCGTGAAGTGGCCAAGAACGATAAAGCCAAAAGGCGGATCAACTAAAAACTGTCCCCTATGCAATGTTTACGATCATACTGCTGCAAGTTGTGCATCCTTTAAGAAGCTTTCTATCGACGGTCGGTGGAATGTTGTCAAGGACAATAAAATGTGCCGCCGCTGCCTTGTTTTCCATAACCGTTGGCCATGTGAAGGTGAGGTTTGTGGGATCAATTATTGCGAAAAACGCCATCATCGCCTTCTCCACTAGGAAGCTTCCAAGAAGCAGCCGGCGAATTCCACCGAGACCACTGTCACCATCCACCGCCAACCGATTTCGTCAACGTTATTCAAGATCCTGCCAGTCACATTGCACGGAAAGAATGGTGTAGTGAACACTTATGCCTTTCTAGATGATGGTTCGTCTGCAACACTCGTGGGGCAAACGATTGCGAACGAACTTGGAGTAACCGGCACAGCCCATTCTTTGTGTATTCATTGGTCAAGTGGAATCAACAAGAAAATCGAAACTGCGCAAATAGATATGCTGAGTATTTCGGAGCTCGGAAGCGACAAGCGCTTCAGTCTGTCCGAAGTGTACAACGTCAAGAATCTGGGGTTGCCACAGCAGTCATTGGATTTCGATCAATTGACAAAGGAGTTCGAGCACCTGCGGCATCTTCCTGTCAAGAGTTTTGAGAAGGCCGTTCCTGGACTGCTCATTGGATTGAGTAACTCGCACCTGCTTACCACAACGAAGCTTCGTGAAGGGAACGAGCGAGAACCAATCGCTACAAAGACTCGTATCGGCTGGGTTGTATGTGGTCGCGTACAAGGGAGAGAACAGCAACTCCAACATCGGCAAATGCACATTTGTGCTGATACGATCGACCACGATCTGCACGACTACGTACGTGAGTTTTTCTCGGTCGACAGCCTTGGAGTGGCCGTCGCTTCCAATTTGGAGGGTAGTGAGGACCAACGAGCCCGCCGGATCCTTAAAGAGACAATAGTACGGACGGAAAGCAGGAAGTTTGAAACCGGATTACTTTGGAAGCAAGATTGTATCGAGTTCCCGGACAGTAGATCGATGGCCGAGCGTCGCTTAGTGTCCCGAGAGACGTCTAGAAAAAAATCCACAGCTCTACGAAAGCGTACGACAACAGATGGCCGACTTCGAAACGAAAGGTTACGTTCATGTGGTAACAAAGCAGGAAATGGAAACATTTGATCCAGCGCGTACCTGGTACCTCCCGCTAGGAGTGGTACAGAACCCGAATAAACCTGGGAAGGTACGAGTGATTTGGGATGCGGCAGCGAAAGTAGGCGGAGTGTCGTTAAACACGATGCTTCTCAAGGGTCCTGATCTGTTGACCCCGCAGCTGTCCGTTACATTCAAGTTTAGAGAACGGGAAGTCGCGTTTTCTGGCGACATACAAGAAATGTTCCTGCAAGTCAAAATCAGAAGGGAAGATCGAAGCGCTCTACTATTCGTCTACCGCAAGTCTCCAAGCGATCCAATGTTAACTATGGCGTCCGATGTCGCTATATTCGGGGCAACATGTTCTCCTGCGCAGTCGCAGTTTGTGAAAAACCTAAATGCAACGGAGAATGAACGAGATCATCCAAACGCGGCAGCTGCAATCAAGAACAAACATTATGTTGACGATTATCTTGATAGCGTCGATACGGAGGAAGAGGCAGTCGGATTAGCACTGGAGGTGAGTGAAGTCCACAAAAAGGCGGGCTTTCACATACGCAACTGGGTATCCAACCGATCATCAATCCTAGAAGCAATCGGTGAAGTGAGTTCAGCCGCTGTAAAAGACCTTTCCATGAATAGCCAGAATGGTTTCGAGCGCGTTCTTGGTATATCATGGCTCCCAAGCGAAGATCTCTTTTACTTCACGTTCAGAACACGGATGATAAGCGACATTGCTCCGACAAAAAGGAAGGTACTGAGCTTCATTATGAAGATCTATGATCCACTGGGCTGATAGGTTCGCTAGTTGTTCAAGGCAAGATTCTGCTGCAAGATGTTTGGAGGGCGATGAATAAGGAATAAGGAATAAGGAATAAGGAATAAGGAATAAGGAATAAGGAATAAGGAATAAGGAATAAGGAATAAGGAATAAGGAATAAGGAATAAGGAATAAGGAATAAGGAATAAGGAATAAGGAATAAGAATAAGGAATAAGGAATAAGGAATAAGGAATAAGGAATAAGGAATAAGGAATAAGGAATAAGGAATAAGGAATAAGGAATAAGGAATAAGGAATAAGGAATAAGGAATAAGGAATAAGGAATAAGGAATAAGGAATAAGGAATAAGGAATAAGGAATAAGGAATAAGGAATAAGGAATAAGGAATAAGGAATAAGGAATAAGGAATAAGGAATAAGGAATAAGGAATAAGGAATAAGGAATAAGGAATAAGGAATAAGGAATAAGGAATAAGGAATAAGGAATAAGGAATAAGGAATAAGGAATAAGAAATAAGGAATAAGAAATAAGGAAAAAGGAATAAGGAATAAGGAATAAGGAGTAAGGAATAAGGAATAAGGAATATTTGACCTACACGTATTTGCAATTTTATATCAAAAGGAAGATTGTAGTATATTAGATGTGTTGTCCGTATCACCTTTTAAAAGAATGTATAATGTCTCGAAGGTAATTAAATGTTGTCTTGCATTTGTTATATATTTTGGCAACACTGAAAATGTTTGTGTATGATGTTGTGACAGTGACAACTCAGGCTTGTTTTGCGTACCTACCGCATTAAGTATATATAGCGGGGCCCAGCACACAATGAATTCCACCATGATGACGAACAGCATCCTGATAACCTGCGAATGACAAAAACGGGAAACCCTTCCTTAAACCTTTCGTTACCAACCACCAGTGCTAGATTTAGACGGAAGAGGGCCCCAAGGCCAACAATTTGCAATGGTTGGTTTGGATACCCATGATTTTGTTCTTGCGTTTATGGCACTCAAAAACCTCCCCCCTCTTCCCCCAATCTAGCACTGCAATCCTCTTCTCAATAACTATTATCAAAAGAAGTCGATTTTCTATTGATTTCCATTGGGCACTTGGTTCCAAAGTTATTCCCTAATTTAGAAGAATGTTCGGATTTTGCCAATCTCTAGAACGTTTTCTTCGGAAATTATTTTATAATATATTTTGAATGGAAACGATGTTATAAACTATGTCAAATTCGGCCAGGAATTGAATCGGTACAAAATATGGCCTGTATTCTGGATTCCGTACTTTCCAGTGGATCCAGTTTCGATTCATGATTACAATTGTAATGACATACTATGACAGTTTTGTTTTGCAGACGGAACGCCATTACTCGTTGCTTTCGATCTCGAAGTTGATCGGATTGATCAAAACTTTCTTTTAACTATATTTATTGAACGGCTACTCAGTCTTGCAATTATTACAACCAGTTTTTTTTATTTACTCGACGTTTCGACACGGGGATTGTGTCTTTTTTAAGGGGAAAATATTTTTGTTGTTTGTCGTCGTATGTTTAGTCTAACTTGCACCGTCTGTTTGTCTAATTGTCCGTACATGACTTCGGAAGCACTGTTATCAATTTTAATTTTTTCTAGCTCTTTTCTAGCTTTTTTCTTTTAAACGCCAATGATAGGTCGTGCATTCAACCCAGAGATGGTGGCTTTGCTTGCTCGTGTAGCATCAGCTTCATCATCGCGGCTATTGAACCACGGACATGTGAACAGGATGAACTCAGCCGTTTCTGTTTCGTCTGGGCATAGCGGACAGGCGGGAAAATGCCCGAACCTGTGCAGGTACCACCTGAAGCATCCGTGGGCTGTTAAGAACTAGGTTAAGCCAAAGTCTGCTAATCTATTCCGACACACCTGGGACTAGGCGATGGGTCCCTGCCCTTAGACAAGTTGTCCCACTCCCTCTGCCATTTGGCTACCGTCGCAGTCTTGATATTCCATCGGGCAATACCGGTGCCAAGCATTCCTCGTCTTCTTCCACTACCAGGCAGATGCCCCTTCGCGAGATACGGTGTGATATGCGCGGATGACTCTCATGCGAATTAGCCTATGAGTACTCTCAAAGTGGACGACCTTCCACGCCCGGGTTGAAGGAGTAGTTCCCCGAATTTCTCTCCTTGCCTTGCTGCTGGACTGCTGACTGGAAAAGGGCATTGAGAGGAATTTTCGCCAGCATAACAACATACGCGCGCGAAATCAGCTTTCTGAATAGACTTGAGACGATGTCTTCGCCGGTAACAGTCCAAATAACATCTGTGATGGCCGACGGCGGTGGTTGAAGAAAACTTTTATGCTGAGAACAGATCTGAACGATCTGTTTGTAACGTAAATATTTTACGTTTGGCTAAAATTTGCGATTGTGTCATGTATACAACCTAATGATTTTCATTGCACTAAGAGGTGTCACGTAGTTTCTGATTTTTTATTCAAAATATTCTTTCCGAATTACACGCACTGCAAATTGGCCAAATCCGAACACCCATTTGAATCAAGCATAACTGCATTAACTGGTGGAATTAAATGGAGAGTACTTAATTCGTCTTAGACGGTTGATAACTGCGGAGCCAAGAGGCCAATCGAATCATGCTTTATGGTGAAAGTTACGGTAAAAGTTACAGGCAAAAGGATTTTTATTTTCGTCTTCAAAAGGCAGGATGGTAACGGAAGGCTCCAGTAAGCCGTTTCATGATTCATACGAGGAACAACGAGCGATGGTAGCTCATTATTGAATACAAAAATAGATGCACCTAGTTAGCACGCCAACTTACTAACTAACCTTCTTCTTGGTTTCGATGCTTTGGTCCATATTGTCGGAGCGGATGGCGTGGCCGAAGAAGGAGGAAGCACTGACCGTTGCTACCGTCGTCGCTGACGATGACGGCAGATTGTCACCAACGGCGTTGCTGTCCATTCTGAATGATGATTCTCCTTCACAGGGGGATACGTTGGGTCCCACTCCACTATTACTGCCGATGTCGAAAACTGTGTCCGATCTAAAATCAGTTATCTTTGCTGTTGGCGATGGCGACTGCGTGAAGGTGTATAGTTCGTTAGCAGCTTCAACATTGTTGGAAGATGACCCGGCGCCATCAGACGATGGCTTTGGAGTGAAAATGCTGGTAGAGTTGAGGTCGATTATGCGGTCAGTTGGGTGTTTCTGGCGGCGACACTGAAAAGAAGAAGAACATGGGATAATCCTAGTGGTGAGGTCAGAACGTCAGATGTCAGATGTTGGAGTTAATATGACCCAAAACGGAGCTTTAAAGTAGAATAGCTTTTCAACTGAAGTGAAGATCGTTCTGAAAATTTTGACTTCTAATATTTTATAGAAATAAAGTATCTGACATGAAAAAAACGAACAGTGGGTAATGTCTGTGACATAACCGCTAAGTGGACGTAGGACTTGACTTGACCATGCCTTTAAGATACATAATATGTTCAAATTTCTCATATCAACTATTTTGGATAAATAATCGGCGTTGCATACCATTCCTTGGCAAAATCTTCTCATCAAACCGACACAGAAATCAAATCTTCCTCGAACAAGAATCATCAAAAAAAATCAGGGAGTATCTGTCTGGTCACGAAATATTAGCCTCGACAGTGGCATCTTTCCCACTGAAGGACTGCCTGAAATAAATCACAAGTTGGCTCAGCAGGGGATGTAGACTGTATCTCAGCCCTTCCATTGAAGAGCCTTCTAAACAGTGCTATAGCGACTGAAGGAGAACATTATTTTTACACGCTAAAAATGAACTACTCAAAATTGAGTCGAATCCGACTCATTTTCATTAAAAACGGGACAACTCAAAATTTGAGTAAAAGATACTACTTCAATAAAATGATGATTTCGCGAAAGTTAAGCTTGGCCTTCCATAATTTTTTAGTACGACAGATGCGAATCAAGTTTATCTATCTATCTAAGTGCATTTTACGACAAACAGACTCCTAGTTTAAGTGCAATCATCATTTTATTGAAGTAGTATCTTTTACTCAAATTTTGAGTTGTCCCGTTTTTAATGAAAATGAGTCGGATTCGTTTCAATTTTGAGTAGTTCATTTTTAGCGTGTAACTCTTAGAGCCTTGAAAAAGGCTGTTTGCTTCGGCTAAGTGCAAAAAGTAAGAAAACGATCTTTTCAAATAACCGCGAATTTCTAGTGATGGTATAAAAAAGACTGAATGCTCTGCGAGCGAATGCACTTTTCTTTTATACCTTATTTTGAATCTTCTCTGCTTCCCAATTGGTGGGCCAATCAGCTAGTGTCTTGTATCCCGCTTCTTTGTCAGCCAAAGCGTCATCATCATCAACGCGTTCGAGAAGGGCTTCTTCTTTTTTACGCTTGTTGCTCGCTGCTGGCGTCTATTTCCTAACGGGACTTTTCGCTTGATACAGGCCAACAAGCCGGGCAAGCGAGCTTAGAATTGCAGTTCAGGTGGGAAGTATACGTGTTCTTTTCTGAGACAACATTGTTAGTAGTAGATGGAAGGAAACACCCGGACATGGGATTTCGGGTGATAAGATTTAGAATTGGTAACATGGGACGATCATTCAGTCACGTTCGCTTTGTGTGCGGTCAGTATCAAACAATGTTTATCTAGATATTTTTTGATCAATGCCAAAAAATCCAACATTTGATGAAAAATCGATTGATAGCTTATTAATGTTTGAGCTGTTATCGGTGTTTTTTTATCCAAATAAGATTATGTGAGAGATTTGGACATCTTATGAATCTTTAAAGGCATGGTCAAGCGAAGTCCTTCGTCCACTTCGCGGTTAAATCAGAAAAATTATCCACTGTTAGTTTTGATGCTATTTATGAAAATCACGCATAAAATTTTATCTCTAGAATATTGGATTTGGCACCCAAGTACAATTTCTATCCCGAAGGGTATTGAAAGCAGTGATGGGAAATGTCAAAAAAATGACATGGCAATGCTATTACTAATTTTCTAATAACTTTTTCCAAAAGTGATTTACAGTTCGGATTTTTTGATTGACATGGAGTATTTAAAGAGTCCTAGAACTTTGTCGAACAGATCATTGTTCTAAATACAAAGTGTGAGCTATGAGAGCGAGATTAAAAAAATGTCACGGAATGTGATGACATTAATGTCATTTAACACTAATTCGGCTCTCACGTCGCCAATATCATGTTTAGAGAAATTAACTGTTAGAAAAAGTTTTCGGGTCCTTTGAGGGCTACATGTTTACATGTAAAACAAAATTATAAATGACTTGTGAAAAAAGTTATTAGCAAATTAGTCTCATGACATCGAAATGACATTTCCCGTCACTGATTGAAAGCATTGATATTGATCTCTATTATTGGCTCTCTGAAGAACCGTTTGTTTTTTGGACATACATGCTGCATCATGTGGCTTTTCTTCAGTCTGTCTCGGCTCAGCACCGATGCCGGCCGGTCTCGGCTCGACTCTGCTGCTGCTGCCGGTATCTGCTCAGCATTGCTGCTTTGTCGGGTCTGTGTAGGGTGGACTGCTGATGTACTGGCTAGGTTTCGGCTGATGATGGTCGCTTCGATGGTGTCGAGCCGAAAAAGCGGTCGGTGCAGACTTCATTCCCTGCTAAAAGGTATGAGTGCGGTTCAATCGATGATGCGGTTGCTTCGCTTGTCCCGGTCAGAATGAAAGAAAAAAATCGCGTTGCGCTATTTTATGGCTTCTCGGCAGACCCAGCGGCTGCTCATTCGCTGGTGTCTGCACCAATCAGAACGTGGTAATGGAATGATGCAAGAATTATGCGGTACCCATATTTATAGGTTCCCTTGATCTCAATGTTTTTCATTGAAAACAGTTTCGTGCCTATTGAAACAAGTTTTTCGGGTCTTATCAAGCATGGACATGAAAGGCATACTTGAAATCTGTCGATTGAGGGGCTTACCGCAGAAATTCGTCCACCGAGACGAACGCTATTAACGTTTAAAATCTTTCAACACAGCGTAACGCGGTCGATTTGAATATTTTGAAATGACACCCGGTATAGTAAAGAGAGACGTAAGTCCTACGTCAAAACGAAAATATCCAATTACATAGGATTCTCGGGGGCACCTCGCTAGTTCCAAGAGTAGCCTTATTTGATATTTGAAGGGCTACAGCTCTTCGATGAACCTACGCCGAATGGAGTATCCTTCTCCACTGGACTCGATCCTGGGCCAATCGCTTCCAGTGACCCTTAACATTGAGCGCCCTCAGGTCCTCTTCAACTGCAAAAAGCCATCGTGTACGCGGCCTTCCACGAGGCCTGCGGCCGCTCCCAGGTTCTCTACTAAATATTATCTTCGCTTGACGTTCTTCCGGCATACGAACAACGTGACCATTATCGCACGTCACTAATGTTCCAAGATACACAAATTCTTCTACCACTTCAAATTTTTCACCATCCAGCACCATTTCGCTACCACCATCACTAATGAACCCACGTTGATTGCCAGCGACCATGTACTTCGTTTTGCTGGTATTGATCGTAAGCATATGCGGTATTTCGAAAAATTTCGTTTCAGGTGGTTCGAAACGAAATTCCGCGGAATTTCGCGGAAGTTTAGCATGGCGAAATCGCATTTTTTGATTTCATTTCGTTTCGTAAAACTACAAAAATTTCGCTAGAAAAAACTAGCTTCTAACGAAATTTAAGGTGGTTATACAGCAAAGCCACAAATCGGCCATCTTGGAAACCACGTGCTATTTCTAGTGACTTTTCAAGAGCACGAGTTGAGATAACCACAACGCCCATGGGGACGAAACGTCCGTAAATCGTTTGCTTACTTATGCTAAACAATCGACTTTAATTTCAGCATTGTGCGAAAATTATTACGCTAGATATGAACTTTTGATAATAAGAGTATAAAACCGTGAGGTGAATTTTAAATTCACCACATGGCTTGATTTTATAATCACCTTAAGGTGGTTATACAACAAAGCCACAAATCGGCCATCTTGGAAACCACGTGCTTTTTCAAGTGATTTTTCAAGAGCACGAATTGAGAGAACCACAACGCCCATGGGGATGAAACATCCGTAGATCGTTTGTTTACTCATGCTAAACAATCGACTTTAATTTCAGCATTGTACGAAAATTATTACGCTAGATTTGAACTTTTGATAATAGGAGTAGGAAACCGTGTGGTGAATTTGAAATTCACCACATGGCTTGATTGTATAATCACCTTAACGGAATTTAGAAACAAATTTAAACTTAAACCATTCTTCATATTATCAAACATTTTGGCTGCACCGCTGAACAAAATCGTTAAGTTGTTTTCAACACTTTAGGTTTTACAATTTTTTGACGTAGGACTTACGTCTCTCTTTACTATACCGGGTGTCGTTTGAAAATTTCTAAATCGGCCGCGTTACGCTGTGTTGAAAGATTTCAAACGTTAATAGCTTTTACCCTAGTGAACAGATTTCTGCAGTTAACCCCTCAATCGACAGCTTTCAAGTATGCCTTTCATATTAATGCTTGATAATATCCAAAAACTTGTTTCAATAGGCCTAAAACTGTTTTCAAAGCAAAGCATTGAATTCACGAAAACCTATAAATATGGGTACCGCATCATTCTTGCATCATTCCATTACCACGTTCTGATTGGTGCAGACGTCAACGAATGAGCTCACGCTAGGTCTGCTAAGAAGGCATAAAATAGCGCAGCGCGAATTTTTCCTCTCAATCTGACCGAAACAGGCAAAGCAATAACAGCAGCGCATCGTCGGCATTTTTGAACGGTTGCATCATCGTCTCAGCCACGAATTCGCAACCCTAAGCCTTTTTAAGAGCAAGGCAGAATCGCCAGCATTCTCAGGTCAGCATCATCGGCATTTTCAGCCCGGCATTGTCGAGAAGCCAACAGTAAGCGCGGCATGGCGGTGTGTGACGATAGAGTGTCGACGACAACACTACTGATCAAGTTTTCTCGGCCGATGGCAGCAGCGGTTAAGCGTTTGGTATTCCTGCAGACATCGATTCATAATGTTTTAAACAATCATAAACTCCCAGTTGAACCGCTCAAGAGGAAATTTACATCTAACATTGTGAATGGATCTTTTCAGAACCACTAATATACTTTCTTAAGAGTTTTTCGCAATAGAATCATTTTGAAAATGTAGTACAATCAACTAATTAGAGAGCGTTTGCGTGACAATTTTATTAATTCGCGTTCATGACGATGAATTGTTTCAAAATTCTGTCTTCCTCGCTCACGACAAAAGAAAATGCGTTTCTTATTCTAAGATCTCAACGAAATTTTGACGTAGGACTTACGTCTCTCTTTACTATACCGGGTGTAATTTCAAAATATTCAAATCGACCGCGTTACGCTGTGTTGAAAGATTTTAAACGTTAATAGCGTTCGTCTCAGTGGACGAATTTCTGCGGTAAGCCCCTCAATCGACAGATTTCAAGTATGCCTTCCATGTCCATAAGACCCGAAAAACTTGTTTCACTAGGCATGAAACTGTTTTCAATGAAAAACATTGAGCTCAAGGGAACCTATAAATATGGGCACCGCATAATTCTTGCATCATTCCATTACCACGTTCTGATTGGTGCAGACACCAGCGAATGAGCAGCCGCTGGGTCTGCCGAGAAGCCATAAAATAGCGCAACGCGATTTTTTCCTTTCATTCTGACCGGGACAAGCGAAGCAACTGCATCATCGATGGAACAGCACTTTTAGTAGGGAATGAAGTCTGCACCGACCGCTTTTTCGGCTCGTCACCATCGAAGCGACCATCATCATCCGAAACCTAGCCAGCACATCAGCAGTCCACCCTACAGATCCGACAAAGCAGCAATGCTGAGCAGATACCGGCAGCAGCAGCAGAGTCGAGCCGAGACCGGCCGGCATCGGTGCTGAGCCGAGACAGGCTGAAGAAAAGCCACATGATGCAGCATGTATGTCCAAAAAACAAACGGTTCTTCCGAGAGCCAATAATAGAGATCAATATCAATGCTTTCAATACCCTTCGGGATAGAAATTGTACTTGGGTGCCAAATCCAATATTCTAGAGATAAAATTTTATGCGTGATTTTCATAAATAGCGTCAAAACTAACAGTAGATATTTTTTTCTGATTTAACCGCGAAGTGGACGAAAAACTTCGCTTGACCATGCCTTTAAAGATTCATAAGATGTCCAAATCTCTCACTTAATCTTATTTGGATAAAGAAAACACCGATTACAGCTAAAACATTAATAAACTATCAATCGATTTTTCATCAAATGTTGGGTTTTTTGGCATTGATCAAAAAATATCTAGATAAACATTGTTTGCTACTGACCGCACACAAAGCGAACGTGACTGAATGATCGTCCCATGTTACCAATTCTAAATCTTATCACCCGAAATCCCATTTCCGGGTGTTTCCTTCCTTCTACTTCTAACAATGTTGTCTCAGAAAAGAACACGTACTTCCCACCTGAACTGCAATTCTAAGCTCGCTTGCCCGGCTTATTGGCCTGTATCTAGCGAAAGGTCCCGTTAGGAAATAGACGCCAGCAGCGAGCAACAAGCGTAAAAAAGAAGAAGCCCTTCTCGAACGCGTTGATGATGATGACGCTTTGGCTGACAAAGAAGCGGGATATAAGACACTAGCTGATTGGCCCACCAATTGGGAAGCAGTGAAGATTCAAAATAAGGTATAAAAGAAAAGTGCATTCGCTCGCAGAGCATTCAGTCTTTTTTATACCATCACTAGAAATTCGCGGTTATTTGAAAAGATCGTTTTCTTACCTTTTGCACTTAGCCGAAGCAAAACAGCCTTTTTCAAGGCTCTAAGAGTTAAAAAATAATGTTCTCCTTCAGTCGCTATCGCACGGATTAAAAGGCCCTTCAGTGGAAGGACTGAGATACAGTCTGCATCCCCTGCTGAGCCAACTTGTGGTTTATTTCAGGCAGTCCTTCAGTGGGAAGGTTGCCACTGTCGAGGCTAATATTTCGTGACCGGACAGATACTTCCTGAATTTTTTTGATGATTCTTGTTCGAGGTAGATTTGATTTCTGTGTCGGGTTGATGAGAAGATTTTGCCAAGGAATGGTATGCAACGCCGATTATTTATCCAAAATAGTTGATGTGAGAAATTTGGACATATTATGTATCTTGAAGGCATGGTCAAGTCAAGTCCTACGTCCACTTAGCGGTTATGTCATAGACATTACCCACTGTTCGTTTTTCTAATAACGCTTTCTACATAACCCTATTCTTAGTCGACAAATACGTATGTAGTTTTCTTCTATAAAACGTCTTCAGTGTTTCCAAGTTTAAAATTTATATTTTGTGATATTTTATACTTTGTGTACAATATGAATACGGAATCTATCGTGTTGCTGCTGGTCATGGGACGGCAGCTAGTCCGGGAGAACGCGAAGTGAAAAAAATTCTACCTCGCGTAGCAGAAATTTGTTTAACCAGTGTAGAATCGATCTTGTAGATGCTGGTCACGCCAGCTAGTGTGGGAGAACGCGAAGTGATAAAACAAATGTTTGCATCGAAGAGCACAGAATTATTTAGTGCGGAATCGATCGTATTGTAGAAGCTTATTAAACGAAGCACATTGAATTGTGTTGGATTGATCTCAAACACAGTTTTCGGCTTCTTGTTTTCAAAATAACTTCGTTTACAATAAATATTTAATCGCTTACCAAGGGGTTTCACATGAATTACCTTCTCTACTAACCAACGATTCTTTTCCCGTAGCGCTCACGGAGATGCAGAGGATTCCTCGGTCTTTTTAACAGCGGTTCTCAAGTTGGGGTACATGTACCGCTAGAACACTTTCGCCGGGCTCAGGGGTTCCTCCGACGAAATGCTTAATGGCGGATGAATTACAATTTTAATCCAAACTTATTGATAAAGCTTTGTATTTTTTTTATTTCTGAACTTTGTCTTGTACATAATAGGGTAGAGGATGTATTTTGAAAAGGATTTAGGTGATAACAGTGGTGCTGGTGTAAGTAAGACAAATAAGACAAATAAGACAAGTAAGACTAATAAGATAGATAAGACTAAGAAGGAAAATAAAGTAATTTTCTCCAGGAATTCCTTCGGAAGTTCCTTTAGGGATTCGTTCGGAAGTTCCTCCTTCGGAAGTTCCTCCAGGAATTCCTTCGGAAGTTCTTCCAGAAATTACTGCGGAAGTTCCTCCAGGAATTCCTTCGGAAGTTCCTCCAGGAATTTCTTTGGAAGTTCCTCCAGGAATTTGTTCGGAAGTTCCTCCAGGAATTTGTTCGGAAGTTCCTCCAGGAATTCCTTTGGAAGTTCGTCCAGGAATTCCTTCGGAAGTTCCTCCAGGAATTCCTTCGGAAGTTCCTCCAGGAATTCCTTCGGAAGTTCCTCCAGGAATTCCTTCGGAAGTTCCTCCAGGAGTTCCTTCGGAAGTTCCTCCAGGAGCTACTTCGGAAGTTCCTCCAGGAGTTCCTTCGGAAGTTCCTCCAGGAATTCCTTCGGAAGTTCCTCCAGGAATTCCTTCGGAAGTTCCTCCAGGAATTCCTTCGGAAGTTCCTCCAGGAATTCCTTCGGAAGTTCCTCCAGGAATTCCTTCGGAAAAGAAACCTTTGAAGGAATTCCCAGGAAAACTTCCGGAAGAATTCCCAGGGGATCTTCCGGAGGAATTCCCTGGGGAACTTCTAGAGGAATTCCCGGAGAACTTCCGAAGGAATTCCCAGGAAAACTTCCGGAGGAATTCCCAGGGGATCTTCCGGAGGAATTCCCTGGGGAACTTCTAGAGGAATTCCCGGAGAACTTCCGAAGGAATTCCCAGGAGAACTTCGGGAGCAATTCCCGGGGGAACTTCCGGAGGAATTCCCGGGGGAACTTCCGGAGGAATTCCCGGGGGAACTTCCGGCGGAATTCCCGGGGGAACTTCCGGAACAATTCCCAGGGGAACTTCCGGAGGAATTCCCAGGGGAACTTCCGGAGGAATTCCCAGGGGAACTTCCGGAGGAATTCCCAGGGGAACTTCCGGAGGAATTCCCAGGGGAACTTCCGGAGGAATTCCCAGGGGAACTTCCGGAGGAATTCCCAGGGACTTCCGAGGAATTCTAGGAACTTCCGGAGGAATCCCAGGGGAACTTCCGGAGGAATTCCCGGGGGAACTTCCGGAGGAATTCTCGGGGGAACTTCCGGAGGAATCCCCGAAGGAACTTCCGGAGGAACTCTCGGGGGAAACTTCCGGAGGAATTCTAGGAACTTCCGGAGGAATTCCCAGGAACTTCCGGAGGAATTCAGGAACTTCCGGAGGAATTCCCAGGGAACTTCCGGAGGAATTCTAGGAACTTCCGGAGGAATTCCCAGGGAACTTCCGGAGGAATTCCCAGGAACTTCCGAGGAATTCCCAGGAACTTCCGGAGGAATTCCCAGGGAACTTCCGGAGGAATTCCCAGGGGAACTTCCGAGGAATTCCCAGGAACTTCCGGAGGAATTCCCAGGGGAACTTCCGGAGGAATTCAGGAACTTCCGGAGGAATTCCAGGAACTTCCGGAGGAATTCCCAGGAACTTCCGGAGGAATTCCCAGGGAACTTCCGGAGGAATTCCCAGGAACTTCCGAGGAATTCCCAGGGGAACTCCCGGAGGAATTCCCAGGGAACTTCCGAAGGAATTTCCGGGGAACTACCGGAGGAATTTCCGGGGAAATTCCGGAGGAATTTCCGGGGGAACTTCCGAAGGAATTCCCAGGGGAACTTCCGAAGGAATTCCAGGAACTTCCGAAGGAATTCCCGGGGGAACTTCCGAAGGAATTCCAGGGAACTTCCGGAGGAATTCCCAGGAACTTCCGAAGGAATTCTGGGGAACTTCCGAAGGAATTCCTGGGGAACTTCCGAAGGAATTCCTGGGAACTTCCGAAGGAATTCCTGGGAACTTCCGAAGGAATTCCTGGGGAACTTCCGAAGGAATTCTGGGGAACTTCCGAAGGAATTCCTGGGGAACTGAAGGAATTCTGGGGAACTTCCGAAGGAATTCCTGGGGAACTTCCGAAGGAATTCTGGGGAACTTCGAAGGAATTCCTGGGAACTTCCGAAGGAATTCTGGGGAACTTCCGAAGGAATTCCTGGGGAACTTCCGAAGGAATTCCTGGGGAACTTCCGAAGGAATCGGGGAACTTCCGGAGGAATTCTGGGGAACATCCGGAGGAATTCCGGGAACATCCGGAGTAATTCCTGGGGAACATCCGGAGGAATTCCTGGGGAACATCCGAGGAATTCCTGGGGAACATCCGGAGGAATTCCTGGGGAACTTCCGGAGGAATTCCTGGGGAACATCCGGAGGAATTCCTGGGAACTTCCGGAGGAATTCTGGGGAGCTTCTGGAGGAATTCCTGGGGAGCTGGAGGAATTCTGGGGAACTTCCGGAGGAATTCCTGGGGAACTTCCCGAGGATTTCCTGGAGAAGTTCCCGAGGAATTCCTGGGAAACTTCCTGAGGAATTCCTGGGGAACTTCGGAGGAATTCCTGGGGAACTTCCGGAGGAATTCCTGGGGAACTTCCGAGGAATTCCTGGGGAACTTCCGGAGGAATTCCTGGGAACTTCGGAGGAATTCCTGGGGAGCTTCCAGAGGAATTCCCGGGGGAACTTCCGGAGGAATTCCCGGGGGAACTTCCGGAGGAATTCTCGGGGGAACTTCCGGAGGAATTCCTGGAGGAACTTCCGGAGGAACTTCCGGAGGAACTTCCGGAGGAAGTCCTGGAGGAACTTCTGGAGGAAATCCTGGAGGAACTTCCGGAGGAAGTATTGGAGGAACTTCCGGAGGAATTCCTGTAGGAACTTCCGGAGGAATTCCTGGAGGAACTTCCGGAGGAATTCCTGTAGGAACTTCCGGAGGAATTCCTGGAGGAACTTCCGGAGGAATTCCTGGAGGAACTTCCGGAGGAATTCCTGGAGGAACTTCCGGAGGAATTCCTGGAGGAACTTCCGGAGGAATTCCTGGAGGAACTTCCGGAGGAATTCCTGGAGGAACTTCCGGAGGAATTCCTGGAGGAACTTCCGGAGGAATTCCTGGAGGAACTTCCGGAGGAATTCCTGGAGGAACTTCCGGAGGAATTCCTGGAGGAACTTCCGGAGGAATTCCTGGAGGAACTTCCGGAGGAATTCCTGGAGGAACTTCCGGAGGAATTCCTGGAGGAACTTCCGGAGGAATTCCTGGAGGAACTTCCGGAGGAATTCCTGGAGGAACTTCCGGAGGAATTCCTGGAGGAACTTCCGGAGGAATTCCTGGAGGAACTTCCGGAGGAATTCCTGGAGGAACTTCCGGAGGAATTCCTGGAGGAACTTCCGGAGGAATTCCTGGAGGAACTTCCGGAGGAATTCCTGGAGGAACTTCCGGAGGAATTCCTGGAGGAACTTCCGGAGGAATTCCTGGAGGAACTTCCGGAGGAATTCCTGGAGGAACTTCCGGAGGAATTCCTGGAGGAACTTCCGGAGGAATTCCTGGAGGAATTTCTGGGGGAACTTCCGGAGGAATTCCTGGAGGAACTTCCGGAGGAATTCCTGGAGGAGCTTTCGAAGGAATTCCTGGAGGAACTTCCGGAGAAATTCCTGGAGGAACTTCCGGAGGAATTTCTGAAAAAACTTCAAGAGGAATTCCTGGAGAAACTTCTGGAGGATTTCCTGAAGGAATTCCCGGAGGAACTTCCGGAGGAATTCCCGGAGGAACTTCCAGAGGAATTCCGGGAGGAACTTCTGGAGGAACTTCTGCAGGAACTTCTGGAGGAATACCTGAAGGGACTTCCGTAGGAATTTGTCCTATTTGTCTTATTTGCTTTATTTGTCTTATTTGTTTTATTTTGCTTATTTGTTTTATTTGTTTTATTCGTCTTATTTATTTTCAACTGTTTATCTGATCTTATTCCTATATTTGATTTCAATATATAATATATAATAAGGTACACCGGGGCAAGTTGAAACGGTTTTTTCAAAGTTGAATTTTGAAGTGCTGTAAAAAAATCACCCTTCGACATATTTTAAATCCGTTTGCGGTGTTTGCTAGTTCGGGTCAAATATTGCGTTGCGTTGCGTTGCGTTGCGTTGCGTTGGTAACGGAGTATTTCGTAGATTGCATACTGATAGCTGTCATGTATATCTTTAACTTCCTTACTCCAAATGCTTATGGAATACTATTTGGGAATTAATAGCAATCCAAATGGAGGTCCGAGAAGAGAAAGCATGAAAACTACCATTGCTGGCCACGCCCATCTTCTCCGTTACAAGGAAAGGGAAGGAAATGATGATATGACATCTACTTAACAAGAGGCCAGCGACTCACCGACGCCCTCATAGATGTCAAGGAGTTGGATGGTTGGGAGGGATGTTGTACGGGAATCATCACTATAAGCAAGTGATAACAGAATGCATTTTGTAAATACGTTGGGAGTTACGTTGCTAAGAAAGTTATTGTAACTCCGTTTTCCTTTGTCGTCCTGGGATGGGGCAAGGTATTTAATCTGTGCCCTGGCTAATAAGCCTAGGTTCAAGCGCCATTGATCGCTTTCTGAAACGAGATAAATAAACACTTGGAAAGTCAAGTCCCTTCTACAACAACGTTATTATATATATATAATTATTATATATATATATATATATATATATATATATATATATATATATATATATATATATATATATATATATATATAAAATAATGATAATTATGATATGATTGCAAACGTTACGATTATGATTGTTGGTTAATCTTAGCAAAGTTTTCAAAGAGATTCATATCGGATATCCAAATAAATACCCAAAAACTTGTCTCACATTTTTGTACACACACACCTTTTTAAAATAGGTTCTAGGATCTTTTAAAATAGGTGTTCAATTGTTCATCCATCGTGAGAATAAACAATTAATCACTCAAAGTGAGCGATTGATCATTTGAATGTGAAGAAAAAAAAACTTCAACGCCATCATTATTTCTTCAAAGGAAGGGGCGTCAAGGTAGCAATGCTTTTATTTGAAACTATGCAGTAAAAAAAAACATTGACAAAACTGCGGCTGGCACCTCCATCCAGAATCAAATTATTAATGTTGTTACAACTCCAGAGTGTCAAAATCTACTCAATGAGCATTCCATGACACGATGGAGCCACACAAAAAAGCGGCGCTTATCGAGATCCTGGATCATATTTTAAGGATTGTTACCGAAACAGTTATGCAAACGTACGCTGCCACCATGACGACGAACGATTAAATGAATTTTTAAAAGGCAAAAGGCACGAGAAGTATAAGTTAATTATATCATAGTTTTTGTATAAATATATTAAGATCAATAATGTAGGCAAGTAAAAATAATAGTATGATAAGAATAAGTGTGTGCAATGCAAATACTATCTGTATTGAACGATTGACTATTTGAACAAAACAGAAGAATATAAAAGCTGCAAATTTTTAATGTTACAAATCAAATGTTCTAGATCTCGGCACAGTAGCCGTTAAGTAACACAGAGTTCCTATCAAATAAATAACGGAATAAAAAAAATCACCTGTTCCACATGGTAAGAAGAAAATCTTATAAATTGAAACATTATTTAGTTTTGTGCATCGGTCATTTTACCCGGATTATATAATAAACATTTTAAAAATCCTCTAACATGTAATAAGAGCGCTGCATATACATGTCAGGAGTTCTTTGTTTACAAGTTAAATCTAAAAAAATGCAATTTCCGCAGCGATATTTTAGACATTTTTGCATGGTTTCAGTAACTAATCATTATTATTTGCGTCTATAGGCTTTCCGTTCCCTACCAAGTAAAACTAGGGTATTATGGTGTATAAGGTGGAAAAAGGAACATCCTCACCAATTTTCTGCTGATTCATTCCGACAGTTTCAAGGTCTCAAAAACCAGCTCCTAATGGGAAAAAATTAAACTCATACACTACACTGCACCATATTTAAATTTGTAAAGCTGCACACCACAAAACAAAACCAAACCGCGGAAAACTGAGCCAACACTCACGCACTCCGCGGAAGCTATCTCTTCGTAATTCTAGTCGGAAAAATGTTGGGGGCATAGCACTAGTCAAACTGGAAAATCATCGAAAGCGCGAATCAGACCGCATCGTGCTTTCGTGCTGTGCGGTTCTTTCTCTCTTTGCGGAAGGAAGTTTTTAATAGTACCCGAAGCTATTTTAATTTCAACAGTGCTTCTCAGCGCTATTTGTACCCACTGATCCCGTTACGATCTTTGCAAGGACCCGTGCCTTCGTTTTACGTTGGACCCGTTTGCGGAAGTAAAATTCCGACAAGCGGTGGTAATCCTGCAGGGACACCGTTCTGGGAAAAATCCTCTTAGAAGGTCACGTCTCCACGCTCAGCAATGAGCATTAATAAAAACAAGAGGAAGGGGGAGTCTTTGAATTCTCATCTTCCTTCTAAGAAACAAGGTTTCAAGACCGTCCTGCCAAAGCGCGGAAAAAATATAAGGAAGCTGGAGAATTCAGATATTCCTTCAAACTCTAATGTCGGAAATAATTTTCTCCTATCGAACTGAGCAATCAGTTCGATTTGATTAATGATGATATTGAGCAAATCGAATCTAGCCCAGGTGATTCGATTCATGCGAAAAAGCAAAGGATTCCGCCAATTGTGGTATCTGCTGCCGAGTTTTCTGTCTTTAGAAATGAGATTTTGAGTACCCTTCAGGGGATATCAAGGTTTCTTTTCAGACTACCAGGAAGGGTGACAGCCGCGTTTTGCCGGGTTCTTTTGACGATCGCAAACGTCTTCTTCAGTATTTAAGTGAGAAGCGGCATAAATTCTTCACGTACGACGACAAAACTGAGCGATTGTTCGAGGTCGTCTTTAATCACTGATGAGATTAAAGTTGAAATTTCTCAATTACTTGGATTTTTACCAGTCCAAGTAATTAAGATGAAAAAGAAATCCCACTCTGGTACTTCCCAGAGGGGCATTTCTCAAGAATTTTATTTAGTTCATTTTAACAAAAGTGAACTAAATAATATGAAAAGTTTGGAAAAGGCCTGTATTATGTCTCATGTTCGTGTTACATGGGAACATTTCCGCAGGCCTGGGGGAAATTTCCAAAACCCCACCCAGTGCCGTAAGTGCCAAAAGTGGGGTCATGGAACCAAACATTGTCACATGGATGCTAAATGCATGATTTGTGGTGGAACCTCTCACGCCAAGGACGCATGTCCTGTGAGAGAAGATTCCAATAAATTTAAATGTGCTAATTGTGGGGGCAATCATAAATCCAATTTCTGGGAATGCCCTTCACGCAAAAAAGTTTTGAATTCCCGTGCAAAATTGATGACGGGAAATTCCAATCGGATCCCAGATTCGTCGGGTAGACATTTTTCAAACGCTCAAATTTCGAAACCGGTTACCGGTCGAGCGATTCATACCCACCACAATTCCAATTTTTACAATGTACCTACGTATGCAAACATCGCTGCTGGTAGACAAAATTTCTCTTCTCAAAATGAGGTTTATACCCATGTCCCAACGGAAAATAACGGTCATTTGCTAGTTCGGGTCAAATATTATACATAAAAAATAAGCAACCTTAACAAACTTTTCTATAAATATTTTTTATATTTAAACTATTTTTTTATATGCATCGTTTCAACTTGCCCCGCGAATCGGGGCAAGTTGAAACACTGCGTTATATTCAGACGTAACCTAATTTTTCCGTATTAATAACAAAATGTATGTACTCAGTGAGACTCAAGAAGTACGAGGTTGTAAAGGTGACTATCATACTGCCAGAATTCACATAAGAGTCCCATGTATGCTTTTGACGATTTTGATTTTCTTTCAGAAAGATACCTTTTTTTTCAATTTATTAGATTTTTTTTGTATTCTCCATGTAAAACAACTTTGATAAATTCAACGGCAAATTACTCAAGTCGGCGAAAATGACATGGGACTTTTATGCGAATAAGGGCAGTATACAACAAAGTCACAAGCGTATTTTGGGAGACCAAATTCTGGAGAACGCACTACGCTAATGTGACCAGCAAGCGTCCTGCGATACGCGGGACGCATATCTGTATTACGTCACTGGCTTGAAAATTTTCATAACATAAGTGAATCATTTGTTTGAGAAACTGCATAAGTCCATTTTACACTATTTCGAGAAAACAACAAAAAATTGTTTTTGAACAAATTGGCACCGAATCTTTCGATTTCTTCGATACAGATCAATAGTTTTTGGCAAAAGTCAACACTCTGGGGCACTTCCAGTGCAAAAACTGTAAACAGTACTACACAATTGCTCTTCGTGGACTTATGTAGTTTCTCAAACAAACGAAAATTTTGCATACATTCCTGAACAAAAATTTTTTTTTCGTTTTTTTTTGCCAGAATACGTATTTTTGGACGAGGATTCAGAATATATAAAAATCTCATTTTGGCCAAAAATGTTACATATGCAGTTTCTCAAACAAACAGTTCAAGTGCATTCCGTATAGTTTCGGGCAGCGTCCCGCGACGTCCAGGACGTCTGGTCACATTACACTACGCTGGAAATTTATCAAATTGATTTCCCCCTACTGGTGACCACTCGGATTACTATTCAGGATGCTTCATTATTTCGTTCACTTGTATATTGCACAGTTGATTAATTCGGTTGTGGCTTATTCGTAAATGCACATCAATTAACCCTTAAAAGACTGGGACGACACTTCGACCATACTTTTGGTCATAACTTATGATGCCGTGGGCCGATTTTCGCCATCATATTTTGGCCATCATATCTCTCAAAAACTCTGGGGAAGTGAAAGCTGGAGTTAACGAAATGCTTACATACTCTATGTTTTATTTTTCTGAGAGTCAGTGCTCAGTGGATTAAGAATCTCCAAACTGCAGTTTAAACATGACCCCTTTTCATTCTAGTGGAGATTGTAGGAGGGTTGCATTCATGACGGAATGGGCGGACATTTATTCAATTTATGTTCAAAAGTTTGCATGTTTTTATAAATTTATGTTTTTCGAATGTATGTATTTATGGACCATGTTGAATTCTGGAAAAAAAATATTTTTAATTGCGAGGGTGACGTTTTGAATTGTTGTTTCAACTTGCCCCGCACCACGCATTTCTATTTGCCCCGATGAGTTGAACATGCAGAGCAATATCAAACAATCAAAATACAAAAATTAAAACGGGTCTTTCATCGATTTTTCATAATCATTATGCTTATTCAACATTGAATGATTACCTACCGTGAAAATTTGATAAAAAACTCTTCCAAACATCGTTTTGAGGCCTCTTTCATTGGCACGTCAAATAGTTGGTTTGGATTTTGCAAATGGCGAAAAATAAACAATGGCATGGATTGCTTTTCAAAGCTGCAATCTTTCGGGAATGGCAGTCAGAAGCTGCGTTTAGGCGAGTAGTTCGTTGAAAAAAAATATCGGAGCATTGGGTCATTTCCTATCTGAATTACAGCTTCCGTTTCAACTTACCCCGCATTTCAACTTGCCCCGGTGTACCTTATTTGATATCCTCGTGTTCACAAATAGGAATACGCTTTTTTCTTGTGTCACGCTAGATACAAAGTTGACGGACTTTCTACCGCTCTCATCGCTCCTTTCCTGCCGTGCACCACAAGAAAATAAGCTGTTGGCTGCTCTCCCGAAATGGTATCTTTTGTATGGAATTTAAAAAACTTGGTTGAAGTAAAAAGAGCTTCCTGCAAAATTTATTGCGGTAACATATACTTTTTATTACATCAAAATGATCGTTGAAAAAATTCAAAACTTTTGTCAGTTGGGTTTTGCGAAATTCGGTTCCTTTGTGCCTCAAATCATCGGAGAGAGGTACTGAGAAGCGAAAATTTCAGTTCTACAATAGTTCAGTATTTAGAGCTTAATTCAAATTTGGGAAATAGTAGGTCCATGAAATTTTGTAGGAACATTCCTTGATACATTTCAAAGAGATTGTCAGTTGGGATAAGCGAAATTCGTTCCCAATTCCGAGTTATAGACATTTTAGTACGAAAATAGCGCCCTACCGCGAGAGAGCTTCCCTCAGACCTTAATAGCTAGTACAAAGTTAATTGCCTACATTATGGATAGAAATCCGGCGTTGTAGCGTACCACATTTCTATACGTGATGTAGGCAATTACCATGAAAGTTGATTTTTGTACCTCATAATCATATCAACGGTTGTTATAATGTTGAAATGAATGTAACAACCTCTGATATAATTATGTTACGGCTAGAGGAAATTTTGATATAATTTTTGTTATTTTAACAACTAACCAGCCAATTTTATAACACATTTTGTTACATTATTTTTCTGAAATAAATAACTCCCCTTGTTATAATTTTGTTATGCATTCTTGATCGGGTAGTGGTCCCTATTTGGCCAATCCCATAAGAAAACAATGGGATTTGCCAAATAAGGAATCAAAATTAAGAATAGTGCCAAAACTGGTGCATGCGTTCCTATAATGGATTAATCAATTTTGATGATTATAACCAATTTTATTGTGGTTTTCACAGCTGTTCTAAAGAGCAGGAAGTAAAACCTTTCGCTTGATATATAAAGTCCACATGCCTTTTGCTTATTTTTAAAAAAAAAATTGTTCTTATGTATGGCGACAATTGGAACACCCACCCTATGCGTAAAATAGCCAGCATGAGTTAACCGCCAGAAATTTGAATAGCGAAAAACATCTAATGCAAAATTAGGAACTTTTCATGAAAAAATATTTGGTACCGGTTATGTAGGAAGGGGCAGCAGGGACTATGTCCAAGGGCTTGACGATCCCTCCCCAGG
Source organism: Armigeres subalbatus (assembly GCF_024139115.2). Classification (NCBI taxonomy): domain Eukaryota; kingdom Metazoa; phylum Arthropoda; class Insecta; order Diptera; family Culicidae; genus Armigeres; species Armigeres subalbatus. Next base: position 212,036 of record NW_026942771.1, on the reverse strand, counting down.
CCATCTGCGAGTTGTGTGGCTTGCCTAGGATGTGGTGGGGTTTGACACTGGGCCCTGTTAAATTCCTATAAAAAGCAGCATGTATCTGCAAGTAGGCCCCACCAAAGCAACCGTGTGCCGCTCAAAGCGCACAAGCCCAAGTCCTGATGTTAGGTGGGACGTTAAACAGCCCTGACACGACGGCCCTCCGACGAGACAGGAGGTTTGCGCAGGCCCAATGAGCCGCCTGGAAAACCAATAATTATGAACAATATAAGAGATAATGCGACTCGATATAATCGGCAAAGACCTAGGCGACGAATAAAGGATCACGATTGGAAGCTTGGAACATGGAACTGCAAGTCGCTAGGTTTCGCAGGTTGCGACAGGATGATCTACGATGAATTACATCCCCGCAACTTCGACGTCGTGACGCTACAGGAGATTTGCTGGACAGGACAGAAAGTGTGGAAAAGCGGGCATCGAGCGGCTACCTTCTACCAAAGCTGTGGCACCCCCAACGAGCTGGGAACCGGCTTCATAGTGCTGGGTAAGATGCGCCATCGTGTGATTGGGTGGCAGCCAATCAACACAAGGATGTGCAAGCTGAGGATAAAAGTCCGTTTTTTCAACTATAGCATCATCAACGTGCACTGCCCACACGAAGGGAGACCCGACGACGAGAAAGAAGCGTTCTACGCACAGCTGGAGCAGACATACGATGAATACCCACTGCGGGACGTCAAAATCGTCATCGGCGACATGAACGCACCGGTAGGAAGGAAGGAAATGTATAGACCGGTCATCGGACCGGATAGTCTGCACACCGTATCGAATGACAACGGCCAACGATGCATAAACTTCGCAGCCTCCCGAGGAATGGTAGCCCGAAGCACCTTCTTTCTCCGCAAAAATATCCACAAGGCCACATGGAGATCACCTAACCAAGAAACGGAAAACCAAATCGACCACGTTCTAATCGACGGTAAATTCTTCTCCGACATCACGAACGTACGCACTTACCGCAGTGCGAATATTGAATCCGACCACTACCTCGTTGCAGTATGCCTGCGCTCAAGTCGGACGCCGCGGCTTAACATTGGGCGGCTACAAGACGGTAGACTAGCCGAAGAATATGTGCAGCAGCTGGAAGTGGCACTCCCAACGGAAGAGCATTGGTAGCACCGCAACCGCTGCACTTGGCACGGTGCCCCCGGTCGGAGAAACGACTGGTATGACGGCGAATGTGAGCAGTTAGTAGGAGAGAAGAATGCAGCATGGGCAAGATTGCTGCAACACCGCACGAGGGCGAGCGAGGCACGACATAAACGGGCGCGGAACAGACAAAACTCCATTTTCCGGAGAAACAAGCGCCAGCAGGAAGATCGAGACCGTGAAGAAATGGAGCAACTGTACCGCGCTAATAACACACGGAAGTTCTATGAGAAGTTAAACCGTTCACGTAAGGGCCACGTGCCACAGCCTGATATGTATAAGGACATAAACGGAAACCTTCTTACGAACGAGTGTGAGGTGATCCAAAGGTGGCGGCAGCACTACGAAGAACACCTGAATGGCGATGTGGCAGACGAAGATGGTGATGGACCTGGGAGAACGCGCGCAGGACATAATTTTACCGGCTCCGGATCTCCAGGAAATCCAGAAGGAGATTGGCCGGCTGAAGAACAACAAAGCCCCTGGGGTTGACCAACTACCAGGAGAGCTATTTAAACACGGTGGTGAGGCACTGGCTAGAGCGCTGCACTGGGTCATTACCAAGATTTGGGAGGAGGAAGTTTTGCCGCAGGAGTGGATGGAAGGTGTCGTGTGCCCCATCTACAAAAATGGCGATAAGCTGGATTGTAGCAACTACCGCGCAATCACATTGCTGAACGCCCCTACAAGGTACTCTCCCAAATTTTATGCCGTCGACTAGCACCAATTGCAAGGGAGTTCGTGGGGCAGTACCAGGCGGGTTTTATGGGCGAACGCTCCACCACGGACCAGGTGTTCGCCATTCGCCAAGTACTGCAGAAATGCCGCGAATACAACGTGCCCACTAGAGTGATTCAAATTTTGACTTTTTCGCTCCCCTGTGCTTAAACGATTGTTTTTGCTATTTTAATAGTCCTCCCAAATTTTTAGCTGATTTGGAAGTAATTTGATTGTGCACGTGCCATTTGAAGGTTATATGAAAAATTACTATGAGAATTGCCACTTATGTAAAGGATCGTTTCGTGAAGCAGCTCAGAATTTATTTGAATATATTTAACGCATCGTCATTATAGAATGGATCCTAAGCTGAAAGTCAGTTGTTGTTGCAAAGCAATCTGAATTTTGTGAGCAAAATTATAAAGAAAACAGAAATGCTCATTACTGATATTGATGTTATTCTTTTACGTGTTAAATTGAATTTCCCACAATTCAGTATTTTCCTAATAACTTTTGTTGCCAGCATCAAATCGTTTAGCAACAACGACGATATTTTCCCTTGTTAAATTTCCTATGTTGCTAACGTATTCATACATTTAAAGAGCTCAATGGGCAATGATGAGGAACGGTTTTTCACAAAAGTTACTGTTTTCATAATAATTTTCATACAAGCTTCAAACAGCTTGTGCTCAGTCAAATTACATCCAAATTAGCTAAAAATTTAGGACGATTATTAAAATAACAAATGTCTTCGTTTAAGCATAGGGGAGCAAAAAAGTCAAAATTTGAATCACTCTAGTGCCCACACATCATCTATTCATCGACTTAAAGCCGCATATGATACAATCGATAGGGACCAGCTATGGCAGCTAATGCATGAACACGGATTTCCGGATAAACTGACACGGTTGATCAAAGCGACGATGGATCGGTTGATGAGCGTAGTTCGAGTTTCAGGGGCATTCTCGAGTCCTTTCGAAACCCGCAGAGGGTTACGGCAAGGTGATGGTCTTTCGTGTCTGCTATTCAACATCGCTTTGGAAAGGGTAATACGAAGAGCAGGGATAAACACGAAAGGTACAATTTTCAATAAGTCCGTCCAGCTATTTGGCTTCGTCGACGACATGGATATTATGGCACGTATTTTTGAGAAGATGGAGGAAGCCTACATCAGACTGAAAAGGGAAGCCAAGCGGATCGGACTAGTCATCAACACATCGAAGACAAAGTACATGATAGGAAGCGGTTCAAGAGAAGACAACGTGAGCCAACCACCGCGAGTTTGCATCGGTGGTGACGAAATCGAGGTGGTAGAAGAATTTGTGTACTTGGGCTCACTGGTGACTGCCGAAAATGATACCAGCAGAGAAATTCGTAGACGCATAGTTGCTGAAAATCGTACGTACTTTGGACTCCACAAGACGCTTCGATCGAATAGAGTTCGACGCCGCCTGACAATCTACAAAACGCTCATTAGATCGGTAGTCCTCTACGGACACGAGACCTGGACGATGCTCGTGGAAAACCAACGCGCACTTGGAGTTTTCGAAAGGAAAGTGCTGCGTACCATCTATGGTGGGGTGCAGATGGCGGACGGTACGTGGAGGAGGCGAATGAACCACGAGTTGCATCAGCTGTTGGGAGAACCATCCATCGTACACACCGCGAAAATCGGACGACTGCGGTGGGCCGGGCACGTAGCCAGAATGTCGGACAGTAACCCGGTTAAAATGGTTCTCGACAACGATCCGAGGGAAGGTGGATCGATCAGGTGGAAGATGACTTGCGGACCCTCCGTAGACTGCACAAGCAGCACAAATTGTTCCACTACTGATCATTTCACTGTGTTGCAACTATTCTAAAATATAACTCTCTTGCAATCTAAAAAGCGCAAGAGGTGGAGCCTACGGAAACATCCTTCGATTTCAGTAAAATTGCAATAATGATGCAAAATACTATAGCGAAAAAAATAAAAATAAAAATGTAAAACTGGATTTGATTTATGGATCTTGTGATTGATAGTCCTTCACTCTACCACAGCACCATTCAACACTTCGAAGGGACTGCATGTTGACTCACAATAAAAACCATACGATTATGAAGTTTTGTACTTGGGTTTTCTGTTACTTGATTGCATCATCACAGGAAAAAAAGGTGAGTTGTCAAAACATTGAACGATGCTAAATTAAACATGAAGACACATTCAACTTATCTGCAACTTAATTTAAACAAACAATTAAATTTTGATAAGAAAATTATTTTGAGCTTTTTAGTGGAATGTCTTCACTTGTCATAAGACGAGTTAATACCATCCCATTGAATTCCACCACTTAATTGTATCTTGACAGATACGTATTTCGACCTCAAAGGTAAGGCCGTCTTCAGTGTCTCGTACAAGATACAATTAAGTGGTGGAATTCAATGGGATGGTATTAACTCGTCTTATGACAAGTGAATTAAATTTTGAAAGACGCATTGAAGTTACATGGTAAGAAATATGCAACTTAATGATTTTGTTTCGTGTTAGCAACATGAAGTGCAGTATTCTTTGTTTGTTTGTTTCCAAATGTCAAACGCGTACTGCATTGCAATTTTAATGAAACATTGATCACAATTCGAACGTTTTTGACATCTTGATGCAACTTTTCCGTGCTTTGATGTTTTTCCAATGCCTTTAATGAAGCTGAATAGAAACAAGGTGCTTTTAGGAAGATGTTGCGTGTGCTACTTGGATGCGTGGTTGGCGACGTGTAGCGATGGACCGAGCCGAATGGAGAAGACTCTTATATACCGCACAGGCCACTTCGGCCTTAGTCTGAATAAATAAATAAATAATGTAGGAAGGTGTCCACTACTACGCCTACCAAATATTTTTTCGATGAAGGAGCTTAATTTTGAGAAATCGAACCTTAGATGCCTTTCGCCATACTGATTTCAGAAAGTTAACTTCTAGTGTACAGCTGTAAGCACGCTCAAAGTGGGCGATTCATTGAAAACGCACCTTCATTTTTTTCGTCCGGCTGCTCAATTTCTGCTATTTGTCCGACTGCTGGAATTGGTGGTGATTCCGTCGATCGAATTTCATCTGGCCTCTCCACTGTCGGCGTTTTCATCCGTCGGTTGCATCGTAAAATCGCTGCTTTTCGTTTTTTGGAAACTCGCGACATGTTACTTCGATTTTGTGTTTACTTCGCACGGATGGTTTGTTATTGTTTGAGTTTTTCCCTACGGCCAGTGTTGCCGATGTGGAGAGTTTAATATAATTATTGTATATTGCCTGATTTTCTCTCTGAAAATTGTACGCGGCTTGCCCTTCAGGAAAGGTACCGCCGCGCTTTCTGCGCCCCTTTACTTGATTCTTATGAGTGAATAGCATTGCGGTGTATCGTTTGGCGTGACCGTACCTTTCGACAGTGATTTTCCGCGTGAAGTTTTGTGCCAAAACCCATTTGGTAACACTATCACTCAGGCAAATGAACATACGAAATACATAAGGCAAAACTTATGAATCTACAAGATTGCTGAAATTGGTTGAAACATAAGTCCCTCATGCTATTCATATTGAGCGCTTTAGACTTCATTATTGGGACGTATGTTGTTAATTCGTTGCATGTAATGAATTTCATAAGGCTCCTTTTGGTACTTTGTTCAAAGCTAAAATGAAAAAAATCATAATGCATTTTATGAAAAACATCATGCTCATTTTATTTACTCTAATCGGAAGGAAGAAGCTTCTGTCAGGAGAATCATGTTCTCACATATTGCAAAGTATTCAAGTCGTGCGGCTAAATTTGACATCGAGGCGGTTTGAAGAAAAGATAAAGTGGAAGTGTTCTCAAAGTGTCAGCGGTGAATAACATAAGTGTTCAACGGTGAAATAAGGTGCAAAGTATCAGTTTTAATTCGAATAAGATACATATTTTTTTCTTCGAATTTAGATTTTGAAACGCGTCCGACACCGCTCACTTATTCATACCTCCTCGATGTCCTCGATTAAGCCGAAACGCGAATTTGAAATCACGCATAACCATGAATGAATCAAATATTTTAATTACACATTTAATTTTCTGCTATTAAGCACATGGTCTAAGTTCGAGAAAATTTTCAATATGCTCAACTTAGGAAATCATAATGCAGCATTATGGATCGATAATATATTGGAAAATGCAATAATAAATTCATAAATTCGCATTATGAATTTATTAAGATATTTCATAAGAATTGCGAAATTCATAAGGCGTGATTATGGGCTCCAAATGCTACTTCTGAAATTCATAAGGTAGAGTTTATGGATTTATTCTTGTCTAGCGTACAGCGTTCATAATGTATCATTGTGATTTCATAAATCAGACTTAAGAAAATGTTATGTTTTGTATTGACCATGAAAATTTATTTCATAATGAGTCCTTTTGAATTTTAAACCCAAAACTTGTAGCAAATTTCCAAAAGGCAGCATTATGATATTCGAAAGCCAATTTGCCGAATAGAGTTCGCCTCCGTACCAAACTGACTATCTACGAAACGCTTATTAGACCGGTAGTTCTCTACGCACACGAGACCTGAACGATGCTCGTGGAGGACCAACGCGCACTGAGAGTTTTCGAAAGGAACGTGCTGCGTACCATCTATGGTGGGGTGCAGATTGCGGACGGTACGTGGAGGAGGCGAATGAACCACGAGTTGCATCAGCTGTTGGGACTTGGGAAAACCATCTATCACTTCGGCCTTAGTCGGATAATGAATAAAATAATTTCTCTCCGTTTCGGATTGTCAATTTTAACCTTTTGTCCCGTTCGATGTTTTGTCCTGTCAACCTTTTGTCTCGTTCGACATTTTACCCTTTCAACCTATTGTCCCTTTTAACCTTTTCGACCTTTTGTCTTTCCACCCTCTATCTTTCGATTTTTTGTCAGTTTTATTTCAATAATTTTTAATTCTATGCCACAGTGCAATTTTGCCAATCCTCATACAATTAAATAAGTTAATTGGCAGATAAAACGTAGGATCATCATTCGATAAATTGTTTTTTTTAACCTTTCGTTTATTTGGAAGGCTCATTTGTCGTGAAGCGTTACGGAGCCGAAATCAAGTTTAACAATACATTTCTTGATTCTTATACATAGTGTTAGTTTTGGGGAACCGAAAGACTCGCGGTTTAGTCGAGGTTAGGGAATACAATAATACAGTAGGAAAGGAAAGGATTTTAGGGTGCTTAAGTAATTACGATGCTGATGTTCACAAAGTTGACATTCCTCGCATTTTTACATCTGTAACGGGACAAACCAACTTTTTTTGGGTGACAACGACGAGAGGAAGACATACGGAAGGGATTAACGACAGACATTGAAATGTACAACCAGAGGAAGACATTCGATATGGGGTACAACAGACAAGGGAATGGGCAGACAATTATTACAGTCTTACATCAGCAACTTTCAAAAATGTGTGGACCAGGAACATGTACTCGAGATCAAGGCCCGATAACACTTCCCTAATAGGCTTTGGTTGTTTTCCTCGGACCCAGAGATGTTCAGTTAGCGCAGATCTGAGGCCACGATGCTCCTCGCACGCCCACTCGACATGATCGATGTCCTGATAATCCTCGCCGCAAACACAGAACCATGGACGCTTCGACACCTGCGGGCGAATTGAATACAGCCGTCTACCCAACTCCATTTGTCCATTTCTGTTGCCAGCTATTCAAGGTTTCCTGACGAACTAATGTGAAAAATTCATCGAAGGTGATTTTCCGATCGTAACCCGGGCAGAAGCTATGAACAGAATAACAAAACATGATATGGACTTGATTGATATAAGAGATAAAAGAACAGGCAACAATATCAAAAATTTGCACCGAAATATCATTTAAATATCAAGATATGCTATGGATAAGAACAAACCAATGGCACATGATATTAATCACTTCTTACAAATAGCATAACTTGATCTTCTTATGATATTTTAGTGCAAAATATTGATATTATCGTCTGATCTTTTATCTCTTATATCAATCATATCCATATCTCATTTTGCTATCTTATCAACATTTGATATTATTGAGCTATTTTCGTCTACTCGGGAAATATCACCTTCCATAGCGCCCACCTTAGCCAAAGAGTCCGCTTTCTCATTTCCCGAGATCGAGCAATGAGAAGGGACCCAAGCCATGGTGATTGTGTAAGACCGTTGTGATAAGGCACTCAAAGCTTTCCGTATCCCATTCAGAAGATACGCTGAGTGCTTAACCGGTTTCATTGACCGAACAGCCTCCAAGGAACTTAGACTGTCGGTGAAGATGAAAAAGTGGTCAGGCGGTAGGGATGCGATTTGCTCGAGTGAATAGTGTATAGCTACTAGCTCAGCAGTATACACGGAACAAGGCTCTTTGAGCTTAAAGTAGGCGCTATGAAAAACACCGAAACCAGTGGAGTCATCCATTTTTGACCCGTCTGTGAAAAAGCTTCTCTCCTCGCTGGCGTGCCCGTATTTGCTTGCAAATAATGGAGGCATGACCTCCGCACAAAGGAAGTCTGGTACTCCATGAACCTCCTGCTCCATGGACAGATCAAAAGTAACAGAGGAACTGTAAGAGTCTAAGAAGTTAGCACGATTGGTGTCAACCGAAGATGGGCTTACCTCCAGCGTCATATACCAGTGGTAAGGTCGATAAATTGTTGATTGACGAGTGCATAGAACGCTTGAAATGGAAGAAAATGTTTAATAAGAAAAACCCTGCTTTGATTCTTACAATTGAAGTGATAAGAGAGCGATTCCTGTTTTGAATTTTTTTTAAACCCAACCTCACTTTTAATTGCCAATACATTCGAATCAAACGTTGCCACCGAGCAATGAAGTGTGCATTTCCTCTACCACTATAAAAAAGCCGCCGTTCGTCGTAATCGGGGTAAAAAAGCTTCCGTCGAAAGGTTAATATCGACCACCGACAGCTGCAGCCGAACACCCAATCCTGGGTAGGATGGAGTCGCATCGGGCAATCATCACATCGTTTGCCGTTGATCATCCAGTGGCTGACCGCAGCTCGCAGCAGGCCGTGCTGTCGGGATCGTACCGCATGCCCTCCCACCACCAACAGACAGCATGAGTCGGTTGGGACTTGTAGTTGTCCGTACAACCGAAATTTTAACAGTAATCAAATAATTTTGCAACATGTGGTATGGCCGAAAGAGGCGAGTGGTATCATACGCACAATTGGAAACGACGTAAGTTTAAGTGAAATGTGTAAATGCGATCAGATTTGCGCAATGCGATCGGTTTTTTCGGGAGTTGCTGAGTCAACTAAATTGTGTTAATAAATGTGTTTTTTAGTTTTGAAGAATGAATAAAGTGATTGTGGCTCGATTGTTAAATTGAAAGTGTAGAGAACAGATTCCGCTTGAACGGTTTTCGGACCACGGTAGCGAGAAGCTAAAAATCTAAAAATCCAAAAATCCTAAAATCTAAAAATTTAAAAATTTAACAATCTAAAAATCTAGAAATCTAAAAATCTAAAGATCTAAAAATCTAAAAATCTAAAAATCTAAAAATCTAAAAATCTAAAAATCTAAAAATCTAAAAATCTAAAAATCTAAAAATCTAAAAATCTAAAAATCTAAAAATCTAAAAATCTAAAAGTCTAAAAATCTAAAAATCTAAAAATCTAAAAATCTAAAAATCTAAAAATCTAAAAATCTAAAAATCTAAAAATCTAAAAATCTAAAAATCTAAAAATCTAAAAATCTAAAAATCTAAAAATCTAAAAATCTAAAAATCTAAAAATTTAAAAATCTAAAAATCTAAAAATCTAAAAATCTAAAAATCTAAAAATCTAAAAATCTAAAAATCTCAAAATCCAAAAATCCTAAAATCTAAAAATTTAAAAATTTAAAAATCTAAAAATCTAAAAATCTAAAAATCTAAAAATCTAAAGATCTAAAAAACTAAAAATCTAGAAATCTAAAAATCTAAAAATCTAAAAATCTAAAAATCTAAAAATCTAAAAATCTAAAAATCTAAAAATCTAAAAATCTAAAAATCTAAAAATCTAAAAATCTAAAAATCTAAAAATACAAAAATCAAAAATCGAAAAATCTAAAATCAAAAAATTGAAAAATCAAAAAATCGAAAAATCAAAAAATTAAAAAAATCAAATCGAAAAATCGAAAAATTAAAAAATCTGAAAATCGAAAAATCTAAAAATCGAAAAATCGAAAAATTAAAAAATCTAAAAATCTAAAAATCTAAAAATCTAAAACTTTAAAAATCAAAAAATTTAAAAATCTAAAAATCCACAAGTCTAAAAATCGAAAAATCTAAAATCTAAAATCTAAAAATCTAAAAATCTAAAAATCTAAAAATTTAAAAATCTGAAAATCTAAAAATCAAAAATCTAAAAATCTAAAAGTCTAATCTAAAAATCTAAAATCTAATCTAAAAATCTAAAAATCTAAAATCTAAAAAATCTAAAAATCTAAAGTCTAAAAAAATCTAAAAATCATAAAAATCTAAAAATCTAAAAATCTAAAATCTAAAAATCACAAAATCTAAAAATCTAAAAATCTAAAAATCTAAAATCTAAAAATCTAAAAATCTAAAAATCTAAAATCTAAAAATCTAAAATCTAAAAATCTAAAAATCTAAAAATCTAAAATCTAAAAATCTAAAAATCTAAAAATCTAAAAATCTAAAAATCTAAAAATCTAAAATCTAAAAATCTAAAATCTAAAATCTAAAAATCTAAAATCTAAAAATCTAAAAATCTAAAAATCTAAAAATCTAAAAATCTAAAAATCTAAAAATCTAAAAATCTAAAATCTAAAAATCTAAAATCTAAAAATCTAAAAATCTAAAATCTAAAAATCTAAAATCTAAAAATCTAAAAATCTAAAAATCTAAAAATCTAAAAATCTAAAAATCTAAAAATCTAAAAATCTAAAAATCTAAAAATCTAAAAATCTAAAAATCTAAAAATCTAAAAATCTAAAAATCTAAAAATCTAAAAATCAAAAAATCTAAAAATCTAAAAATCTAAAGATCTAAAAATCTAAAAATCTAAAAATCTGAAAATCTAAAAATCTAAAAACTAAAAATCTAAAAATCTAAAAATCTTAAAATCTAAAAATCTTAAAAATCTAAAAATCTTAAAAATTTAAAAGTTAAGAAAACTAAAAGTCTAAAAATTTAAAAATCTAATAACCTAAAAATCTTAAAATCTAGGAAACTAAAAATCTTAAAAACTAAAGAATTTAAGTTTGCCTGATAGAGCTGAGCCAGTCGTGGGCTGAAAATAAAAAAAAATAAAAACATTGTCGTTTTGCCGAAAAATGAAAAGTTGTGCTGAAATAAACAAAAGAGAACACTCTTTTTTTCTTTCTAGGTGGTTCGTCATTTCGATGTGTGAGAAAATTGGAAATAAACCATATTTTAATATAATACCTATATGTATTTGACGCAATGGAATGTACTTCACCTGATGATCGAATAACTTACCCCCATAAAATTATTCAAACTACGGACCGGAGACCGGGGCGGATTTTCGGATGTTGTTGCAGCCGCTCATCCGCTCTGCACATTGCAGCCGGCAATGGAAAACCGTTTCAATGACGAGTTGGGTTGAGTGTTTTTCGGTGGGGTCGCTTCTGTCGGTAGGAAGTGGCAATTGGTTTCCCGGGCTTGCAGTAGAATGTTCTCGGCATTGAAACCCGTGTTGGAGGGGAATGAATTCAAGGTTGTAGCTGTCATGATTTGCACTGAAAAGAAAGAAATTTAAAAGTTATCTAAAAACGAACAGTGGGTAATGTCTGTGACATAACCGCGAAGTGGACGTAGGACTTGACTTGACCATGCCTTTGAAGATGTATAATATATCCAAATCTCTCACGTCACCTAATTTGTATAAAAAATCGGCGATAACAGCCCAAACATTATTATAACAATTTTCATGAGCAATATAGGAAAAAATATCTCAAAAAGAAAAGCTCTCAATCGATTTTTCATCTAATAGTGGAATTTTTTGTGATTTATTTCATTATATGTCACAGTTCTTGTTATGTAACGGTTATGAAAAAATCTTGAAAATCTGTTATTCGCGTATAACATTTTATCTCTAGAGTATTTTAGAATTTTTAAGAACTTTTTAGTAAGTCTATCAATGGCTCTCAGAAGAGCTTGCGTATGCTTTGAAAATAAACATTTTCTATGTCCATTTCTATGACAAATGCCACCCAATTGCGAAAATTATTATTAACTCTCTTGGCCCTGATAAGGGCCGATAATTAACTCCTTTCAGGGAACTGGTTGACCGAGGGGGTTTCTTTACTCGAAACCAAAACACACACACACGCGATTTCTTCAAGAACATTGCAGTTCTTTCTCTTGATTTTCTTCAACTTGTTTCGGCTCGATACCAATGCCGGCCGGTCTCGGCTCAACAATGATGCCGGTCGGCCTCAGCTCTTCATTGATGCCGGCTAGTTTCGGCTCGACTCTGCTGCTGCTGCCTGTATCTCCTCGGCATTGCTGCGGTGTCGGGTCTGTAGAATGGGCTGCTTCTGGAACATTTTCTGCGGCTGTACTGGCATGCTTTGGCTGATGGTGGCCTCGGCGCTGCCGGGCCGAAAAGCGGATGATGCGGACGATGCTGTTTTGCGAAAAGTTGCGAGTGCTGTCGAATCGATGCTGCTGTGGCTTTGCTTGTCCCGGTTAGAATGAAAGAAAAAAACGAACAGTGGGTAATGTCTGTGACATAACCGCTAAGTGGACGTAGGACTTGACTTGACCATACCTTTAAGATACATAATATGTCCAAATTTCTCACATCAATTATTTTGGATAAACAATCGGCGTTGCATACCATTCCTTGGCAAAATCTTCTCATCAAACCGACACAGAAATCAAATCTACCTCGAACAAGAATCATCAAAAAAATTCAGAAAGTATCTGTCCGGTCACGAAATATTAGCCTCGACAGTGGCAACCTTCCCACTGAAGGACTGCCTGAAATAAACCACAAGTTGGCTTAGCAGGGGATGTAGACTGTATCTCAGCCCTTCCACTGAAGCGCCTTCTAATCCGTGCGATAGCGACTGAAGGAGAACATTATTTTCAACTCTTAGAGCCTTGAAAAAGGCTGTTTGCTTCGGCTAAGTGCAAAAAGTAAGAAAACGATCTTTTCAAATAACCGCGAATTTCTAGTGATGGTATAAAAAAGACTGAATGCTCTGCGAGTGAATGCACTTTTCTTTTATACTAAATACTTAATTTTGAATCTTCTCTGCTTCCCAATTGGTGGGCCAATCAGCTAGTGTCTTGTATCCCGCTTCTTTGTCAGCCAAAGCGTCATCATCATCAACGCGTTCGAGAAGGGCTTCTTCTTTTTTACGCTTGTTGCTCGCTGCTGGCGTCTATTTCTTAACGGGACTTTTCGCTTGATACAGGCCAATAAGCCGGGCAAGCGAGCTTAGAATTGCAGTTCAGGTGGGAAGTAGGGTGTTCTTTTCTGAGAAAACATTGTTAGTAGTAGAAGGAAGGAAACACCCGGACATGGGATTTCGGGTGATAAGATTTAGAATTCATAACATGGGATGATCATTCAGTCACGTTCGCTTTGTGTGCGGTCAGTATCAAACAATGTTTTTCTACATATTTTTTGACGTAGGACTTACGTCTCTCTTTACTATACCGGGTGTCATTTCAAAATTTCTAAATCGGCCGCGTTACGCTGTGTTGAAAGATTTCAAACGTTAACAGCTTTTACCCTAGTGAACAGATTTCTGCAGTAGACCCCTCAATCGACAGCTTTCAAGTATGCCTTTCATATTAATGCTTGATAATATCCGAAACCTTGTTTCAATAGGCCTAAAACTGTTTTCAAAGCAAAACATTGAATTCACGAAAACCTATAAATATGAGTACCGCATCATTCTTGCATCATTCCATTGCCACGTTCTGATTGGTGCAGACGTCAACGAATGAGCTCACGCTAGGTCTGCTAAGAAGGCATAAAATAGCGCAGCGCGAATTTTTCCTCTCAATCTAACCGAAACAGGCAAAGCAATAACAGCATCGCATCGTCGGAATTTTGAACGGTTGCATCATCGTCTCAGCCACGCATTCGCAAACCTAAAGCCTTTTTAAGAGCAAGGCAGAATCGTCAGCATTCTCAGGTCAGCATCATCGGCATTTTCAGCCCGTCATTGTCGAGAAGCCAACAGTAAGCGCGGCACGGCGGTGTGTGACGATAGAGTGTCGACGACAACACTACTGATCAAGTTTTCTCGGCCGATGGCAGCAGCGGTTAAGCGTTTGGTATTCCTGCAGACATCGATTCATAATGTTTTAAACAATCATAAACTCCCAGTTGAACCGCTCAAGAGGAAATTTACATCTAACATTGTGAATGGATCTTTTCAGAACCACTAATATACTTATTAAAGAGTTTTTCGCAATAGAATCATTTTAAAAATTTAGTACAATCAACTAATTAGAGAGCGTTTGCGTGACAATTTTATTAATTCGCGTTCATGGCGATGAATTGTTACAAAATTATGTCTTCCTCGCTCACGACAAAAGAAAATGCGTTTCTTATTCTAAGATTTCAACGAAAATTTTTGTAATTTCTCCACTAGAATTCCAAAAATTGTCACTGTTTTGAGTCTAAATATTTGAATTTAAAATTTGATTTATTTGTTGATGTGAATAGGTAAATAGCTACTGAATTTTGTGCAACTTTCAAACGTTGGTATATAAAGCTTTTGAATATTCTTGCATTGATAAAAAAATATGTAGAAAAACATTGTTTGATACTGACCGCACACAAAGCGAACGTGACTGAATGATCATCCCATGTTATGAATTCTAAATCTTATCACCCGAAATCCCATGTCCGGGTGTTTCCTTCCTTCTACTACTAACAATGTTTTCTCAGAAAAGAACACCCTACTTCCCACCTGAACTGCAATTCTAAGCTCGCTTGCCCGGCTTATTGGCCTGTATCAAGCGAAAAGTCCCGTTAAGAAATAGACGCCAGCAGCGAGCAACAAGCGTAAAAAGAAGAAGCTCTTCTCGAACGCGTTGATGATGATGACGCTTTGGCTGACAAAGAAGCGGGATACAAGACACTAGCTGATTGGCCCACCAATTGGGAAGCAGAGAAGATTCAAAATTAAGTATTTAGTATAAAAGAAAAGTGCATTCACTCGCAGAGCATTCAGTCTTTTTTATACCATCATTAGAAATTCGCGGTTATTTGAAAAGATCGTTTTCTTACTTTTGCACTTAGCCGAAGCAAACAGCCTTTTCAAGGCTCTAAGAGTTGAAAATAATGTTCTCCTTCAGTCGCTATCGCACGGATTAGAAGGCGCTTCAGTGGAAGGGCTGAGATACAGTCTACATCCCCTGCTAAGCCAACTTGTGGTTTATTTCAGGCAGTCCTTCAGTGGGAAGGTTGCCACTGTCGAGGCTAATATTTCGTGACCGGACAGATACTTTCTGAATTTTTTTGATGATTCTTGTTCGAGGTAGATTTGATTTCTGTGTCGGTTTGATGAGAAGATTTTGCCAAGGAATGGTATGCAACGCCGATTGTTTATCCAAAATAATTGATGTGAGAAATTTGGACATATTATGTATCTTAAAGGTATGGTCAAGTCAAGTCCTACGTCCACTTAGCGGTTATGTCACAGACATTACCCACTGTTCGTTTTTTTCTTTCATTCTAACCGGGACAAGCAAAGCCACAGCAGCATCGATTCGACAGCACTCGCAACTTTTCGCAAAACAGCATCGTCCGCATCATCCGCTTTTCGGCCCGGCAGCGCCGAGGCCACCATCAGCCAAAGCATGCCAGTACAGCCGCAGAAAATGTTCCAGAAGCAGCCCATTCTACAGACCCGACACCGCAGCAATGCCGAGGAGATACCGGCAGCAGCAGCAGAGTCGAGCCGAAACTAGCCGGCATCAATGAAGAGCTGAGGCCGACCGGCATCATTGTTGAGCCGAGACCGGCCGGCATTGGTATCGAGCCGAAACAAGTTGAAGAAAATCAAGAGAAAGAACTGCAATGTTCTTGAAGAAATCGCGTGTGTGTGTGTGTTTTGGTTTCGAGTAAAGAAACCCCCTCGGTCAACCAGTTCCCTGAAAGGAGTTAATTTTCGGCCCTTATCAGGGCCAAGAGAGTTAATAATAATTTTCGCAATTGGGTGGCATTTGTCATAGAAATGGACATAGAAAATGTTTATTTTCAAAGCATACGCAAGCTCTTCTGAGAGCCATTGATAGACTTACTAAAAAGTTCTTAAAAATTCTAAAATACTCTAGAAATAAAATGTTATACGCGAATAGCAGATTTTCAAGATTTTTTCATAACCGTTACATAACAAGAACTGTGACATATAATGAAATAAATCACAAAAAAATCCACTATTAGATGAAAAATCGATTGAGAGCTTTTCTTTTTGAGATATTTTTCCTATATTGCTCATGAAAATTGTTATAATAATGTTTGGGCTGTTATCGCCGATTTTTTATACAAATTAGGTGACGTGAGAGATTTGGATATATTATACATCTTCAAAGGCATGGTCAAGTCAAGTCCTACGTCCACTTCGCGGTTATGTCACAGACATTACCCACTGTTCGTTTTTATCAATGCAAGAATATTCAAAAGCTTTATATACCAACGTTTGAAAGTTGCACAAAATTCAGTAGCTATTTACCTATTCACATCAACAAATAAATCAAATTTTAAATTCAAATATTTAGACTCAAAACAGTGACAATTTTTGGAATTCTAGTGGAGAAATTACAAAAATTTTCGTTGAAATCTTAGAATAAGAAACGCATTTTCTTTTGTCGTGAGCGAGGAAGACATAATTTTGTAACAATTCATCGCCATGAACGCGAATTAATAAAATTGTCACGCAAACGCTCTCTAATTAGTTGATTGTACTAAATTTTTAAAATGATTCTATTGCGAAAAACTCTTTAATAAGTATATTAGTGGTTCTGAAAAGATCCATTCACAATGTTAGATGTAAATTTCCTCTTGAGTGGTTCAACTGGGAGTTTATGATTGTTTAAAACATTATGAATCGATGTCTGCAGGAATACCAAACGCTTAACCGCTGCTGCCATCGGCCGAGAAAACTTGATCAGTAGTGTTGTCGTCGACACTCTATCGTCACACACCGCCGTGCCGCGCTTACTGTTGGCTTCTCGACAATGACGGGCTGAAAATGCCGATGATGCTGACCTGAGAATGCTGACGATTCTGCCTTGCTCTTAAAAAGGCTTTAGGTTTGCGAATGCGTGGCTGAGACGATGATGCAACCGTTCAAAAATTCCGACGATGCGATGCTGTTATTGCTTTGCCTGTTTCGGTTAGATTGAGAGGAAAAATTCGCGCTGCGCTATTTTATGCCTTCTTAGCAGACCTAGCGTGAGCTCATTCGTTGACGTCTGCACCAATCAGAACGTGGCAATGGAATGATGCAAGAATGATGCGGTACTCATATTTATAGGTTTTCGTGAATTCAATGTTTTGCTTTGAAAACAGTTTTAGGCCTATTGAAACAAGGTTTCGGATATTATCAAGCATTAATATGAAAGGCATACTTGAAAGCTGTCGATTGAGGGGTCTACTGCAGAAATCTGTTCACTAGGGTAAAAGCTGTTAACGTTTGAAATCTTTCAACACAGCGTAACGCGGCCGATTTAGAAATTTTGAAATGACACCCGGTATAGTAAAGAGAGACGTAAGTCCTACGTCAAAAAAATTAATTCAAAATACATTTGTCTGGTTCACAGGAATCGAAAATGTCATTGGGCCAAAATGGTTCTGAATTTATCTCAAATTAAAACAAACTCCCTATCACTACTTCCGAGTATCTATTATTCGAAAACGGCTTAGATTTCTTAGACAAACGAACAATTATACACTTGGGCAAAATGTGCTTTTTTGGGGGAACTGTCCCGTTTTCCAAACAAAGAAATGCAGCACCAATTTCGTTGCTTCTTTTTGCTACCATGCGTGCTTACTGATAAAAAACGAACAGTGGGTAATGTCTGTGACATAACCGCTAAGTGGACGTAGGACTTGACTTGACCATGCCTTTAAGATACATAATATGTCCAAATTTCTCACATCAACTATTTTGGATAAATAAATTCAGGAAGTATCTGTCCGGTCACGAAATATTAGCCTCGACAGTGGCAACCTTCCCACTGAAGGACTGCCTGAAATAAACCACAAGTTGGCTTAGCAGGGGATGTAGACTGTATCTCAGCCCTTCCACTGAAGCGCCTTCTAATCCGTGCGATAGCGACTGAAGGAGAACATTATTTTCAACTCTTAGAGCCTTGAAAAAGGCTGTTTGCTTCGGCTAAGTGCAAAAAGTAAGAAAACGATCTTTTCAAATAACCGCGAATTTCTAATGATGGTATAAAAAAGACTGAATGCTCTGCGAGTGAATGCACTTTTCTTTTATACTAAATACTTAATTTTGAATCTTCTCTGCTTCCCAATTGGTGGGCCAATCAGCTAGTGTCTTGTATCCCGCTTCTTTGTCAGCCAAAGCGTCATCATCATCAACGCGTTCGAGAAGGGCTTCTTCTTTCTTACGCTTGTTGCTCGCTGCTGGCGTCTATTTCTTAACGGGACTTTTCGCTTGATGCAGGCCAATAAGCCGGGAAAGCGAGCTTAGAATTGCAGTTCAGGTGGGAAGTAGGGTGTTCTTTTCTGAGACAACATTGTTAGTAGTAGAAGGAAGGAAACACCCGGACATGGGATTTCGGGTGATAAGATTTAGAATTCATAACATGGGACGATCATTCAGTCACGTTCGCTTTGTGTGCGGTCAGTATCAAACAATGTTTTTCTACATATTTTTTTATCAATGCCAAAAAATCCAACATTTGATGAAAAATCGATTGATAGTTTATTAATGTTTGAGCTGTTATCGGTGGCTTTTTATCCAAATAAGATTATGTGAAAGATTTGAACATCTTATGAATCTTTAAAGACGTGGTCAAGTGAAGTCCTTCGTCCACTTCGCGGTTAAGTCAGAAAATTATCCACTGTTAGTTTTGACGTTATTTATGAAAATCACGCATAAAATTTTATCTCTAGAATATTGGATTCGGCACCCAAGTACAATTTCAGGGTTGTTACGACTAAGCGGATTTCGCGATTTTCGCGGATTTTGCGGTTTTCGCGGATTCGGCGCTGATTTACATAACGATTTTAGGACTTTGTGCGGATTTAGTTTTAGGATTATTTAAACAAATGAAATTCTATATCTAAGGACGTTTATTTGAAAACTAGTTTTATGTCTATTTAGATGGGCTTTATTCTCGTTAGCAAATGTTTTCGAGAACAAAATTAACGTTTGTAGTTATTTACTAACATCAATTTTCGGATATTAACAAACCCTGTTTGAATTCCATGGTTACACGCTTGAGCATTGATTAAACAAATATTATGAAGAGACGAGCGCAACTTGTTGTCATTTTTAAACCATTCTAAAGCATGGCGTATTCAAAACATGTCTGTTGAAGGACATGAACACCCGTCTTTTAAGTGCTTCCGCAGAAATTGTTTTTGATGTTGATTTTGAAAAAAAATTGTTGAAAATTTTTGAAAATGTTTTCCCGGAAGAGTTTTTGCAGAGATTCCCGAGAAACTCCCGCAAGAATTCACGTTGCGATTTCCTTCGAAGTTAATTTAGCTATGATCACAAGAATTTCTGTGAAAAATCCTGAAAATTTACCAACAGATTTTTCGGAAGTTTTCCAGCAGGAAGTCACCAACCAATTTCTGTTAGAATTTCCCAAGCTTTAACCAAGAATATTCAAAAGCTTTATATACCAACGTTTGAAAGTTGCACAAAATTCAGTAGCTATTTACCTATTCACATCAACAAATAAATCAAATCTTAAATTCAAATATTTAGACTCAAAACAGTGACAATTTTGGAATTCTAATGGAGAAATTACAAAATTTTCGTTGAAATCTTAGAATAAGAAACGCATTTTCTTTTGTCGTGAGCGAGGAAGACATAATTTTGTAACAATTCATCGCCATGAACGCGAATTAATAAAATTGTCACGCAAACGCTCTCTAATTGCTCTAAGTTGATTGTACTACATTTTCAAAATGATTCTATTGCGAAAAACTCTTTAGTAAGTATATTAGTGGTTCTGAAAAGATCCATTCACAATGTTAGATGTAAATTTCCTCTTGAGCGGTTCAACTGGGAGTTTATGATTGTTTAAAACATTATGAATCGATGTCTGCAGCAATACCAAACGCTTAACCGCTGCTGCCATCGGCCGAGAAAACTTGATCAGTAGTGTTGTCGTCGACACTCTATCGTCACACACCGCCGTGCCGCGCTTACTGTTGGCTTCTCGACAATGACGGGCTGAAAATGCCGATGATGCTGACCTGAGAATGCTGACGATTCTGCCTTGCTCTTAAAAAGGCTTTAGGTTTGCGAATGCGTGGCTGAGACGATGATGCAACCGTTCAAAAATTCCGACGATGCGATGCTGTTATTGCTTTGCCTGTTTCGGTTAGATTGAGAGGAAAAATTCGCGCTGCGCTATTTTATGCCTTCTTAGCAGACCTAGCGTGAGCTCATTCGTTGACGTCTGCACCAATCAGAACGTGGCAATGGAATGATGCAAGAATGATGCGGTACTCATATTTATAGGTTTTCGTGAATTCAATGTTTTGCTTTGAAAACAGTTTTAAGCCTATTGAAACAAGGTTTCGGATATTATCAAGCATTAATATGAAAGGCATACTTGAAAGCTGTCGATTGAGGGGTTAACTGCAGAAATCTGTTCACTAGGGTAAAAGCTGTTAACGTTTGAAATCTTTCAACACAGCGTAACGCGGCCGATTTAGAAATTTTGAAATGACACCCGGTATAGTAAAGAGAGACGTAAGTCCTACGTCAAAAAAATCACAGCAATAAGAAACAAGTCAAGGAGCAGTGACCCTACTATAATAGAGGAGATACTGCTAATACATCAACGAAAAATTATATAATGTTTTGATTCCAAACTCCATGTCTACGTCAAGTTTAATGATACAATTTCTCAGAAAATAAAAAACAAAGTATAAGATAAAGTTTATTTAAATATTCTTCTGGAAATTATTTTTTGCGGACTTTTTTTAAAACATGTAATTCAGCAAAATTTTCTAATCTAAAATGGATATTAACACTATTGCTGATTGTGCATCTTTAATTGCTAATACCTTCTGCAAATAAATGAAAGTAATTATTTTAATCAAATTTTCATTTTCATCAGTGTAGTTAATTTTTTTTATATGAAATCAGAAATGTTTTAATGTACATGTCGTTTAGTACCAAGCACAACTTAACATATGGTCAGTCATATGACATGACTCGTACTCATTCCGGGATCATTTGAATTATGAAACCAATCACCTGAATGAGCAGACCAAATCTCTCTAATTTTATTCTTCTTCATCCACCACCGAACTCCGAGCGATGCGATGGGCGATTGCATCCATCGCAACCGACACCATTGCACGCGACCATCATCAAGCACAGAATGACAAAAAAAATCGCCCACTTCTTTCATGCATATTCGCAGACCACCGGCAGTTCTACCGCTGGTAACTGCATGCTGTCGCTGTGTACACGGATAAAAAATAAAAAGCTAAATAGATTAAAGTTTAATCTAAAACCCTATTCGATCTATCCACTCATTGTAATGCTTAATATGATAATAAGCTGCGAATGATTAATTTAAGTTTAATCATTTGAAATGATTAATCAAAGTTTATCCAGTGAGGATTAAATTAAGTTTATTCAACCAATCGACTTTTCATAGCTATCAAAATAAACAAATTGAAACATCAGAAATGGGAAAATGTTGCATGAAACTAAGAATCTCGTTTAATTAGCGGTCTGTATTTATTAAATTTTTATTGTGTGCATTACATGTTGAGAGCATTCCGAGGAGCATTCTGCGGTAAAAGCATGCCGTAATGTCAATTGGTCACAGAATCTGTAATCTGCTTTACTTCTCCGATGGTCCAGTCAAGACTTCCAGTACCGGATGAACTTAGTGTTCGCCATGCTGTTACTGCTGGTGGCATCGAGGTGGCACGGCAGGAGGAAAATATTCGTCGCTGTTCGTTGAGACTCATGTTGCTTAGGTAGAGCCGGAAGTTTTGCTTGCAATTCCGTCACTCCACCAAAATCTAGATGACCTACAATCAACCTGTGAAAGGAATGAATTGAAATAAAAAGGTAGCTATATTTGGAAAGAGTCTGTTAAAAAAAAATAATTAGATTTACCTGTGCACACAGCGAAACATGTTCCGGCAGAAAAAATCGGCTAGTCCTTATTGCTAGTCTGTCAATCGTTGACTTTATCAAAGAATGAGCAATTATCAGGGCAATTAAATATCTTTTATATTTCTAAACTAACAAAATCGAATGTACAGCGTCACCTCGCAAAAATTAAGTGGAAATATTTTGCCAAGTCTTCAGATTAGAAATTACTATTTCAAAATCAATTTAATGGATATATAATTGAAAAGCAATTCAGTGCTTATAAAAGGGCTTAATTTTTAATCTTTGATGGGAATAAAAATTGACAAATATTAATAATGAATAAATAATAAGCTAACTTGCTTATTCATTTTTATCCGTGTAGGTAAACACAGCGAATGAACGAACGAAACGAAAAATGCGCGAGCTAAAAGCACGTCAGTACGCGCTGCTGTCACAAATTGTAATGACTCGCACGCGTAGTAAGTAGTAAAATTCTTCTTTATTTAAAACATTTTTTGTTCTACAATTAATTTTAACATGTACAGTGATCGGCCGGTTGGCCCTCCAACTTCAATTCCAATTATTGTTATTATTATGATTATAATGTTTGACTTAATTTTTAAAATATAATGTATCATGACGGCCTTCAGGAGGCGCTAGTGTTTTTTAAAATTTGATAACCTAACTACTATGTACACTAATATTTACAATAAAAATTTGATAACCTAGATTGGAACTAGCGCCCTAAGCGCTTGTTGGTCCGATTGTAAGCAACGGCTCTAAACTTTTTTTTTACACTCACCAAAGCGTTCATGTAAGGTTTTTATTCCGGCCAGACGGTGGACCTCGGATGTTCTTGTCCTGGGAGGGGTGTTGAGGATCATCCTCAGGAATTTGTTTTGAACCCGTTGAAGTTTGAGGTGGTGGGTTTTAGCGCAGCTCTCCCAGACCAGCATGCCATATTCGATCACAGGGAGGATGATTTGCTTGTAGACAGCAAGCTTATTTTTCAGGGACAATGACGACCGGCGGTTGATCAAAGGGTACAGAAGTTTCAATAAAACGTTACACTTTGTCACCGTTTTGTCAACCTGTTGCCTGAAAATAAGCTTGCTGTCGAGGGTCAAGCCAAGGTAGCCGGCCTCATTGGCCCATTCCACGGTCGTGCCATTGAGGATGATTTTACAGTCCCCAGGCGGAACAAGTTTAGGGGATTTGGAGTGGGGGAAAATGATGACCTGGGTCTTCGCCGCGTTGATACAGATCTTCCAGCTGGTGAGGTACTCTGTCAGGGCATCCAGGCCTCGTTGGAGTTTTGCCACTAGCGCTCTGATCACTCTACCGTTGTAGACGATGGATGTGTCATCTGCGAACAGAGACAGAATGCCGCCTTCTGGAGGTTCTGGCATGTCGGAGGTGAACAGATTGAAAAGCAGGGCCCGAGGATACTGCCCTGGGGGACGCCTGCGACGATGTTGTGCGCATTGGAACTCGCTCCGCTGATTGAGACCCGGAATGTCCTTGCCGACAGGTAATTGTTGATGATTTTCACCAGGTAGCTGGGAAGATTGTAGCGTTGTAGTTTGTACACCAGGCCATCATGCCATACATTGTCAAATGCCTTCTCGACATCGAGTAAGGCCATGGCGGATGTTTTCGAGACAAACTTGTTCCGTCTGAGGACGTTGGTAACTCGGGTCAGTTGGTGTACAGTTGACCGACCTCGTCGGAAACCAAACTGTTCCTCGAGCAAGATGTTGAGATTTTCGGCAGACTCAAGTAACCGATGATGAATAGCTTTTTCGAATAGCTTGGATAACCCTGAGAGAAGGCTGATGGGTCGATAACTTTTGGGGGAGGAAGGATCCTTCCCAGGCTTCCGGATGGGGATGACTTTCGCTGACTTCCAGGACGATGGGAAGTAGCTAAGCCGGACACACTGATTAAAGATCAGCGAGAGGTGCTCAAAGAACGGAGCACTCATGTGTTTGAGCTCGAGATTCAGGATGCTGTCGAAGCCTGGGGCCTTCATGTTCTTCGACGATTTGATATAGGCCGTCAATTCGTCAGCTGAGATCTCCAACTCCTCCGAGAAGTCGTTGGGAATCAAATGGATGTTGTTAGCATGCTCGTTGACGGCTGCTTCGTGTGGACTGACGATGTTCTGCCCAAGATTGTGTGAGCTGACGAAGTGACGACCTATTTCAGCGACCTTCTCTGCAGGAGTTATCAAGCGATCCTTAGAGCCATTATTGTCTAGTGGGATCAAAGGTGGAATGGGCCGAGGCTTGGATTTTAGAATTTTGGTCATTTTCCAGAACGGCTTAGCATAATCTGGGAGAGTGCGGATCTTATTCGAAAAGTCGTTATTTCTGAGGTCCACCATTCTGGCCTGGATAATTTTGATATTCGATTGCAGCGTGCCTTAAGCTCAGGCAGTCCAGTACGCTGAAACTGCCTGCGAGTGACATTCCGCAATCGAATCAAATCTTTGGTGAGTGTATCGATGTTTAAGGAGTTGCTTACCTGCCGAGCCGTCGGTACGTGTTGCTCTCGGGCCGCCGTGATCGCCTCCTCGATAGCGCACAGCTGGCGGTCGATACTTTCCGGCGTCTCCGGACGCACCTCGTAGTCGACGGTGTTATCGACGCACTGCTGGAAACGCTGCCAGTTCACTCGGTGGTAGTTCCGCCGTAACTGCTGGTGCCGATTGACCGAGGAGCCCAGTTCCGCCACCACCGGATAGTGATCCGAACTGAGCTCCTGGTATACAACCGGCTGCGAGACGTGGTCACTCAGGTTTGTTACGTAGAGGTCGAGCGTTGCGTGGGCACCGGACCGACTCAGCCGAGTGGGGGAATCCGGGCTCAGGATCGTGCCTTCCTCCATGTCGTTGCTCCAGATGGTGCCGTTTCGATTGCCGCGACTGTTGCCCCAGGCTTGATGTTTGGCATTCAAGTCGCCGGCAATGATATACTGGCCTTGCCTCCGCGTCAGCTTGACGATGTCCCTCCGAAGGGCAGCCGATGATCCATCGCCGGCTTTGGCCTGCGTTGGACAGTACGCCGCGATGAGCGCGATTGTGCCGACCGAAGTGGTGATTTCGACACCGATGGCCTCGATGACATTGAGCTGGAAGCTTGGAAGCAGACGACAGTTGATGTTGTAGCGAAGAGCGATGGCCACACCACCTCCCCTGGTCGGCCGGTCGAGTCGCACGATGCGGAAGTCCGGGATGTTGACGTTCACCTCCGGTTTTAGGTGCGTTTCGGTAATGAACGCCACGTCTATTTCCTTCTCCTCAAGGAAATCCTTCAGCTCGATTGATTTGCTCTTTAGCGAGCAAGCGTTCCAGTTGACCAGGCCCACCCTAGCAGTCATTTTCAATGATGAACATGCCAAGTGTGAAGACCTGGTCGAATCGGGTTTTGCAGCCGCGCAGTCGAGTGGCGAGCTGCGCGAAGATCGGCATCAGTTGCTCCGGAGTGTACAGCGGGGCAGATTCTTCCGGTGGGACGGCTTCGTTCTCCGACTGCCGACGGATGCCACGCACGCGGGAGAGAGCAGTTTTCTTATAACCAATAAAGGTGGCTCATTAGTCCCTCCTCTTTGTTGTCCGGTATGACTGCAAATATTGGGTAACCGTCAAACACTCACCAAAGGGGCGTGGCTACAGATTCAACTTTATTGATTACAAGAAAGCAGCTCTACCGCGCGCGCGAGCCATTTCGTTCGAGATGTCGCGGAGAGCAGACCGTGGTACCACTTTCGGCATCGGCGAATGGTGTGGGTCGCGCGGTCGTCGTCATTAATATTAGCAGCACTCAGATTAAATTTTCTTGTATGAAGTAGGGAGAATGACGGCTTTCATTGATGGTAATTACGGCTTTGGCAGGTTTTGTTCTATTATTGTCGGCGGGGGTTTTTGTTGACAAAATTTTATGAAATTAGGCCACAATATTCTTTGATATGCAAAGAATGTCTAGGCCAAATTTGAGCATAATTTGTTACGGAAAACCCCCTGACAATAATAGAACAAAACCTGCCAAATCCGTAATTTCCCCTACTAACGATTGGCTACCATCAATGAAAGTAGCTCTCAAGTCACAACTTGAGGCGAAATGAATTTTGATCAAAGTAAAACTTAATTGCTTGGTGATGGCAGATTGTTTTCCGTCGGTAGTAGAATCACGAGCAGTGTTGCCACATTTTTATCTGTACCATGGGCTCAAAAATCTTTTTCATCTGTACCGAAATCTTCAAAAATCTGTACCATAATCTGTACCAGGCAGTATGAAAAATTTGTGAGTAAATATCTAAAAATCATAGGACAAATATGCAATGCAACCCAATTTATTATTGAAAAAAGTTTTTTTTTATTTGGGTGATTTTCTTTGAGAGCGTAGATGAAAAATCTTGGTTAACTTTTGAAAAGTATCTCCAAGTTTTTTTTTCACAACATCTAAAGTGTATAATTAATTTGTTTAACATCTTATTTGGAATATTGTTTCAGAGATGAACCAGCCGAGGGCTGCAAGTCTCTTTAATAAAGACAATAAATAATACCTCTAAAAAAATTTGCGAAGGTTATTATGTAAGTCGGACTCAACTATAAGGAAATAAAAAAAATGCCAAACAAATTTTATTAAAAAAAAACATGTTAATTTCCATTTGTTTCAGATTGTCATCCCCTCATATACAATCAAATATAAATGTAGATTTAGGAATCTGGAATGGTTGTTTAAAAAAAAAAGTAGTCAAGCATATAGTCAAGCATTTTTTACGGATAATCGAGCCTTTGAATAATCAATACTGAAATGTTTTTGGAATTCAAATATTACCAAATTTGGATTAGGATGTTCGTCTAAATAAATAACGATGAATTGACATTTCATTTATCAGGAATTAACTATCGAGACGATTATCCGGTTTTCAAAATAATCCTCCTTGTCTCCGTAGTGTTTATAGGGAAGTGCACCGGTTTTGGCCAACTTAGTGCCTAATTTAGCCAACCATGGAAAATACATATTTTTCCAAAATAATCAATCAGCGTTGAAGGTTGAACCGTGAGGGATATATCTTTTGTTGGAACTAATAAAACCCTCGCGAATTGCTTTATTTTCGGAGTTATTCGCAAAATTGGCCAAATTAGGAACATAGCCAAAACCGGTACAGTTCCCCTATGTGAATATAATCTAGGAAAAAATAAAATATGTATGATTGTAGTGTGAAATATGTTGTCACGATACTATTGAAACTGTAAAACAAAATATAATACGAACTCTTCGATTTGATTTCCAATAATTAAATATTTTTTATAGCAGAAGCAACTATTTGAAGAAAATGCAATGAAATACTTTTTCCTAAGGCTTGGTTTGTAAAAAAAAATCTGTACCAATCTGTACTTATTGGAGAAAATCTGTAATCTGTACCGTACAGAATCTGTACCAAAATTTGCCAAAAAATCTGTATCTTTCCAGATAAATCCGTACATGTGGCAACACTGATCACGAGATCCCGATTCAGAGAAAGACATATAATTTTAGTAGATAGTCATCCATGCGAATACATTTTTGCAGCTTCTCCGTTTGACGCGCGCTCGTGATTCTACATACATACAGAAAACAGGGAAAACGAAGCAGTGGATCAAAAGGCCCGTACCTTACTGCAATCTGATGTCCGTGTTGGGGATTTATGAACGGAATTGAATTTTTCACCCGGTTTGGAAAGAAATAACATTTTCAATAGTTTAACGTTGATAATCTATAGTATCAATAGAATTGGCAAATTGCTGGAGAGTTTCCGAATCTATTGATAAGCAAATCTCGAAAATCCATCGAAAGATAAAGATGCTATTAGCGTTTGAAATCTATCCTGATTTCGTGACGGTTTCGAATTTGGAAATTTCGGTTTTACACCCTGTATCTGAGTCTTCCCCTTAGACGTAGTTTACGTCAAAACTGCGCGAGCAAAAAACACGTCCGTACGTGCTGCTGTCTTGAGCTGGAATGAGGCTGATTGCGCCACGCGCGCGGGGGAGCAGTTTCTTTATAACCAATAAAGATGGCTCATTAGTCCCTCCTCTTTGTTGTCCGGTATGACTGCAAATATTGGGTAACCGTCAAACACGTACCAAAGAGGCGTTGCTACAGGTTCAACATTATTGATTACAAGAAAGCAGCTCTTCCGCGCGTGCGAGCCATTTCGTTCGAGATGTCGCGGAGACCAGACCATGGTACCACCTTCGGCATCGGCGGAGCTCCTACCGGAAATTTTATTCCCGGCGATGGTGTGGGTCGCGCGGTCGTCGTCGTCAGCATCAACAGCACTCGGATGGAATTTTCTTGCGTGTCTCTACGATGGCGGATATGGTGGTGTTTATTTCTGCAACGGTTGCGTCTGAAGTGTCATCAGTGAAAGCAGCTCTTAAGCCATAATTTGAGGCGAGACGAATTTTGATCAAAGTTCATATTAATCGCTTGGTGATGGCTGATAGTTTCCGTCGGTGGCGGAATCACGACCGTGCGTCAGGGACGCTACAAACATTTATTCGCATGGAAAACATCAATACCAATGAAATTTCCCCTCAAGATTATTATTTTAGTAGATAGACTGCTACTTGTTTCAGGTTTAATTTCCATCCATGCAAATACATTTTTCCAGCTTCTCCTTCTGACGCACGCTCTTCGTTCCCACCGATGGCGTAGGTAACGCTCGTAACAGAATCGTTGCGACAGAGAATCCAACGATGGCAATCTGTTGCGGTGTAGCGGTAGAACCATAGAGCCAGCATCTGCATTTGAGTGAAATACTCTTGTGATATTCTGACTATCGAATGGTTGCTGTTGTGTTGGTGATTAGAAATCCGCATGATCTGAAATCTGTCCTTTTCAGGGCATTAAATTGTTCATTGGAGGAATTTGGTTTGACTGAGAGTAAATTCATGAGATTGTTGCAATAAATCGGCAGCAGTAACGCAAACATTCATAAGATTCAATCCATCATTCGACTTCTGCAGAGATTCGACTTCTGCAGAGATTCGACTTCTGCAGAGTAAGTGATTAAAAATCCATCGAAAGATAAAGACGCTATTAGTGTTTGAAATCTATCCTAATTTCGATACGGTCTCGAATTTGGAAATTTCCGTTTTACATCCTGTATCTGAGTCTTCCCCTTAGACGTAGTTTACGTCAAAAAATTATTTCAACTTAACCTGCCTCCCAAACATAATGGTGGTCCTGAAAAGAACCGATTAATTTCCACTTATGTGCCTCATCAACAGCACGACGTTGATTGCCAGATTCAACGATGCTGTTGGAAACACGGATGAAAAGATGTACTGCTGTTGCCACGACCGCCACCACCACCTGACGAAAAATTTCATCCGCATCATGACTCATAAAGCTCAATCAACGAGCCCTCCCGTGCGAACGAAATCGTGCGTTCTCCGTGATATGCAGAATGAAAATGACACGCGCACGCTAAACACGGGGCTTTTTATACACAGGGAAAACGAAGCAGTGGATCAAAAGGTCCGTACGTTACTGCAATCTGATGTCCGTGTTGGGGATTTATGAACGGGATTGAATTTTTCACCCGGTTTGGAAAGAAATAACATTTTCAATAGTTTAACGTTGATAATCAATAGTATCAATAGAATTGGCAAATTGCTGGAGAGTTTCCGAATCGATTGATAAGCAAATGTCGAAAATCCATCGAAAGATAAAGACGCTATTACCGTTTGAAATCTTACATGATTTCGTGACGGTCCCCAATTTGGAAATTTTCATTTTGCACCCTGTATCTGAGGCTTCCCCTTAGACGTAGTTTACGTCAAAAATGCGCGAGCAAAAAACACGTCCGTACGTGTTGCTGTCTCGAACTGGGATCCTGACACGCGCACGCGAAACGCGGCGCTTTTTATACACAGGGAAAACGAAGCAGTGGATCAAAAGGCCCATACGTTACTGCAATCTGATGTCCGTGTTGGGGATTTATGAACGGAATTGAATTTTTCCCCCGGTTTGGAAAGAAATAACATTTTCAATAGTTTAACGTTGATAATCAATAGTATCAATAGAATTGGCAAATTGCTGGAGAGTTTCCGAATCTATTGATAAGCAAATGTCGAAAATCCATCGAAAGATAAAGACGCTATTACCGTTTGAAATCTTACATGATTTCGTGACGGTCCCCAATTTGGAAATTTTCATTTTGCACCCTGTATCCGAGGCTTCCCCTTAGACGTAGTTTACGTCAAAATTGCTGGATTGATTTAAAGCCCGCCGCGTTACGCTGATCAACAAACAGTGTTCTGCAAATGGTGTCGCGTTACGCGAACGTGTTTATCGTTGAGGGAGTACATAATTTCAGTCGATCTCGATGCGGCATGTTGCATTTGACGTGGAATATTATCACATTATCTATCGTTGAATTTAGTTCAAGTTAGTGATCGCGATCTGGAGTTTCGGTTATTAAGGTTTTAGGGACTAACCGGCCCGAATTCGGTACTGAACCAAAACCGTTCACGTCACATATCCAGTTTTCAAAACAAAATCAATGCTAATGGGTTCACTGCTTTTTATATAAGTCACACCCAGGTATAATCGGGATCGGCTTTACAATACGCGGTCAGATGATCGATCCTCCTAGAAGTGAGTTATGTTTTTACATTTAAAAGTTTAATGTTACTTTTTTTCTGCGTTAACCATTTTGAAATGATGACCCAAGCAAATCAGAAATGTTGAAGATGCACCTTTCTGTCGTTTTTTACTTTACGTTTCTACTGCAACGTGGTCTGTTTTCAACTTTTTTCAAAAACATTGGTGTATGTTTCATGCCTCAACAAATATTCATTACAAGAGAGTGCACTACTTGTGTGCATTTTAAATCTTTACCTTCAAGAGTCAATACTTTAAAAAAAATGAGAATTGCCGATACCTCCCATTTAAATTACACGGTATGTCACGTGAGACGTGTCGGATTCGACAATTCTCGAGTCATTCAAGACGCATAATTGGCACAATTGTTGTATATTCAAGTTCAAAGTGAAATTCATTCGAATGTCTAATATAATATGTCTTTATTAAGGACATTACTCAAGGAAACCAAAATTAAATGCACTCGCGTTTACAAGGGCACCCCACTCAACCATAAAGCAACGCACAACTGCCATGTCCGTGAAATGGTAGAAGGAAACCGTGTTCAAGAGCAAATTGTTCGTTACGTATTTTCTTATGAGTACCTGATGATGTTGAGTGCGAAGATGTGCGAGATGTTTAACCTTTTGTCTGTGCTCTGGGGTCAATATGACCCCAGGCCACTTTGAGTGGCTGCCATTTTTTTAATTTTCAACCGATTCTCCTAATTTTTGGTAGTTTGGTAAAACTCGCCGAGATCTATCTCCTAGGTGCAAATTCACTTCAAAAATCTTTAAAATATGCGCTACAGTGTACTTTTTTCAAAAAACTTACGTTGTCTGTGCTCTGGGGTCAAATTGACCCCAAATTGAATTGCTATAACTTTTTTAATGCTTGGCCAATTTTGGATTTTTGGGGCTGTTTTGAAAGATAATTTAATCATCTTTCAGGTCGTTACCAAAGATTGACTATAGGTGGGCGGGTACATCGCGGGGAGGGTTTTTCCTAAAAAGGGTACAAAAACAGTGATTTTTCATGCTTATTTTACTTATATCTGAAAATCCTACCCATTTTGAACTGCACATTTTCAAAAAGGTTATGCAGGAAGGCGTGTGCTTTGATATGAGGTATTGATTAGTTTAGAGCTTGTTCGCTAGGTGGCGGTATATTTGAATTCATTAATTTAGACTGCTCAAGTAATTCCGATATATGGAATTTTCCTCATTGTAAATATTCTTATCGCACAAATTTGCAATTTGTAACGATGACGTCTTTAATAAAGTTCGTCTGGTGGGAATGGACTGTCATGTGACGGAATAAATAATTAGGAAATTTACAAATAGGCGTCGCTAGCGTACTTGCAATATTCTTGCATATATGAAATATTTCTTTAGCTTGAGATCCCTCGTACCTACACTCAAGTTGTATTCGGCAACATTGTTCAGGATGTGTAGCACTACAAAGCGGTACTCAATATAATGAGTATGTCTTAAAATTTTTGAATTTGTGCGATAAGAATATTTACACTGAGGAGAATTCTATATATCGGAATATCTTAAGTAGTCCAAAATAATGAATTCAAATATACCACCACCTGGCAGCCGAGTTCTAAACTTATCAACGCCTTATGCCAGAGCACATGCCTTTCTGCATAACCTTTTTAAAAAAGGTGCAGTTCAAAATGGAAAGGATTTTCGGATATAAGTAAAATAATCATGAAAAATCACTCGTTTTATACCCTTGTTCACTAAAACCCCTCCCCGCGATGTACCCGCCCACCAATAGTCAATCTTTGGTAACGACCTGAAAGATGATTAAATTATCTTTCGAAACAGCCCCATAAATCAAAAATTGGCCAAACATTAAAAAAGTTATAGCAATTTCAATTTGGGGTCAATTTGACCCCAGAGCACAGACAACGTAAGTTTTTTTGAGCACAGACAGAAGGTTAAAAAAGTCGCACAATCTATTCAAACGAAAAATAGTTGAGCCCTAGTTTCACGGGAGTTATTTATGGACGACCCCTATGAGTTCTATGAAACAATCAAATTTGCAATTTCAATTTTTCGTAACATTTCTTATATGGGAACTCATTTTTTTAGTATGAACAGTTACCCCGTTCCACCCCCTATTGTGTTACGGTATTCATGTGCAAACCCAAACATACAAAATAGAAACTTTTTTTCATTTTATAATCCATTGTGATACTGTACACATAAACCGAAAGCCGTATATCCCTCATTCCAGAAGCACACTGAATTCGCGTAACGCGACACCATATTTCTGTACCTAGTGTAACTACATAAATAATGATCCGATTTTGGATCTTAATATATGAAAAGAAAGCTTTTGACGAGTACTAAGAGAATCCAAAATATTACTTTTCCAATGTGTGTACTTTTTGTATAGTATTAATAATACGACTATTTTCGTAACGCGACACCATTTCAATGTCACTGTTTTAAAAGTATAAATATTACATGAAAACAAAACTGTTCGAAACAATACAATTGGTACAAAAAAATCATAAGGGTTGTGTACAAGACACGACCGCCCGACGTAAACTACGTAAAACAGTTTGGTGAAATGAAGAATCTAGTGCCAGTGCAAGAATACATGTTTGCAGCAGCTCTCTACAATACGCGCTCGTTATTCTGCTACACGATCCAAGCCATAGGCTAGAATAACAAAACCAAATAAGAATCTTGAAAGAATTAAACTTGACTGCCACCAGTGTTGAGAAATGTACATTAAAACACTTTGATTATGCGAATGTTTATCTTTTTTTCAGTCAAATTTCTTGCCCCCAACAAGCCGAAACGGTTTGCCAAAAAAAATGTACGCGACATCGTGACATTTATTTTTCCGATGAAGCAAACTGTTTGCTTGCTGCTACGTTAGAGTCGTGCCGGCGCGCGGTCAACATTTGCGTGAGAATTTTTGTTTCGGCTCGTGCGCAGCGCAAACAGCACAGAATCGAGTTCAATTACCTGTGGCGCAAAGCCTAGAAGAAGTGCTATCCGTAGGTACTGATTTATTCGTTCTTGTCTCTAAATCAAGCAAGTAGTAATGAAATGAATATTTCCCACCAAAAACGGTTATACGCTGAGACATTATTGTACGAAAACATTAATTGTGGGGAGAGAAAATGGTAAAAGCATGTGCTGACTGTCGTCTGCTTGGCGTGGCTGCTGCTGTGGCTGCCGTGGTTTTGTTTTTATTTTTTTGCATAGAAGAAGGAATGGTAAAAAGAAAATGTCAACCATTCCCGTCCCTGACTGCCACTGAAGCCATCCATGCGAATACATATTTGTAGCATCTCCCTCCGACGCACGCTCGTGATTCTGCTACGGACGCCAGGCAACTTTATGGCGCCTCCAAGCGGTTAATTTGCACTTTGAAAATAGTTCGCTTCGCCTCAATCTTCCTTTGTATAGAATGGAAGCCCTGAGAAGAACCGATTTTTCCAATATCCCATATGTATTTGGAATAAAATTTGCTCAGCAACTCCGCCGATGCTTAGAGATGTCGTAAAATCTCGATTAATCGATTAGTAACTAATCGATTACTCTCGATTCTTGACGATTATTGAATCGATTCATCGTTGAGTAGTAATCGAATCAAAATTAATCGATTATTATAACGATGAATCGATTGATTGAAGTAATCGAAATTTAATAGTTGTCGTAAAATCCCGATTAATCGATTACTCTCGATTCTTGTCGATTATTGAATCGATTAATCGTTGAGAAGTAATCGATTTAAAAATTTATCGATTATCACAACAAGTAATCGATTAATCGAAGTAATCTATTAATTTGCGACATCTCTACCGATGCTGGGACCGCTCTCCGCGATATTTCAAATGAAATGCCACGCGCGCGGGGGAAAGCAGTTTTCTTATAATCAATAAAGATGGCCCATTAGTACCGCCTCTTTGTTGTCCGGTATGACTGCAAATATTGTGTACCCGTCACACACTTACTAAAGGGCGTGACTACAGGTTAAACTTTATTGATTACAAGAAAGAAGCTCTTCCGCGCGCACGAGCCATTTCGTTCGAGATGTCGCGCAAAGCAGATCGTAGTCCCACCATCGACTTCGGCGGAGCTGCTACCGGAAATTTCATTCTCATCGATGGTGTGGTTCATGCGGTCGTTCGCGCTCAGATTAAATTTTCTTGTCTGAAGTACTAATGATTGGCTACCATCAGAGAAAGTAGCTCTTAAGGTCTGAGGGAAGGGGTTTCCGTTAAAAAAGCACGTGGTAGCACTCTCTGAGAGAGAAAATTGCCCAATTCAGCGCGCCAGAATGATGCTGTCAGTGTCGCCAAAATTATTTCAACATTATGCAGTTTACAATTGCTTGAGAATTTGCCGTAAACGGAGAACAAAAGGAGTTGGCAACAATGGGGAAGAAATTTATCACTCACGCAGTGGTTCGGCGAGAGAACAGCAGCAGCGCCGACCAATCACGATATGAGGAAATCAAAATAAACAAACACCAGCTGGTTTTGTGAAATGAAAACATGAGCCGTTTCTAGAACAACATTAGAAAATATCGTGAGAGGATTTCTGTACAAGGTTTCCACACAAGCTTTGAAAAGGATTTGGGTGATAACAGTGGTGCTGGTGTAAGCAAAACAAATAAGACAAATAAGACAAATAAAACAAATAAGCCAAATAAGACAAATAAGACAAGTAAGACAAATAAGATAGATAAGACTAAGAAGGAAAATAAAGTAAGTTTCTCCAAGAATTCCTTCGGAAGTTCCTCCAGGGATTCGTTCGGAAGTTCCTCCTTCGGAAGTTCCTCCAGGAATTCTTTCGAAAGTTCCTCCAGGAATTCTTTCGAAAGTTCCTCCAGAAATTCCTTCGGAAGTTCCTCCAGAAATAACTGCGGAAATTCCTCCAGAAATTCCTTCGGAAGTTCCTCCGGGAATTCATTCGGAAGTTCCTCCAGGAATTCCTTCGGAAATTCCTCCAGGAATTCTTCCGGAAGTTCCTCCAGGAATTCCTCCCGAAGTTCCTCCAGGAATTCCTTCGGAAGTTCCTCCAGGAATTCCTTCGGAAGTTCCTCCAGGGATTCCTTCGGAAGTTCCTCCAGGAATTCCTTCGGAAGTTCCTCCAGGAATTCCTTCGGAAGTTCTTCCAGAAATTTCTTCGGAAGTTCCTCCAGAAATTTCTTCGGAAGTTCCTCCAGGAATTCCTTCGGAAGTTCCTCCAGGAATTCCTTCGGGAGTTCCTGCAGAAATTCCTTCGGAAGTTCCTCCAGAAATTCCTTCGGAAGTTCCATCAGGAATACCTTTGGAAGTTCCTCCAGGAATTCCTTCGGAAGTTCCTCCAGGAATTCTTCCGGAAGTTCCTCCAGGAATTCTTCCGGAAGTTTCTCCCGGAATTCCTTCGGAAGTTCCTCCAGGAATATCTTCGGAAGTTCATCCGGGAATTCCTTCGAAAGTTCCTCTAGGAATTACTCGGGAAGTTCTTCCAGGAATTCCTCCTGAAGTTCCTCCGGGAATTCCTCTGGAAGTTCCTCCTGAAATTCCTCTGGAAGTTCCCTCGGGAATTCCTCTGGAAGTTTTCAAAGAAAAGTTTGAAGGAATTCCCGGAAGAATTTCCGCAGGAATTCCCAGGGAAACTTCCGGAGGAATTGCCAGCGGAACATCCGGAGGAGTTCCCGGGGGAACTTCCGGGGAACTTTCGGAGGAATTCCCGGGGGAACTTCCGGAGGAATTCCCGGGGGAACTTCCGGAGGAATTCCCGGGGGAACTTCCGGAGGAATTCCCGGGAGAACTTCCGGAGTAATTCCTGGAGGAACTTCCGGAGGAATTCCCGGGGGAACTTCCGGAAGAATTCCCGGGGGAACTTCCGGAGGAATTGCCGGGGGAACTTCCGGAGGAATTCCTGGAGGAAATTCCGGAGGAATTCCTGGAGGAAATTCCGGAGGAATTCCTGGAGGAAATTCCGGAGGAATTCCTGGAGGAAATTCCGGAGGAATTCCTGGATGAACTTCCGGAGGAATTCCAGGAGGAACTTCCGGAGGAATTCCAGGAGGAACTTCCGGAGGAATTCCAGGAGGAACTTCCGGAAGAATTCCAGGAGGAACTTCCGGAGGAATTCCAGGATGAACTTCCGGAGGAATTCCAGGAGGAACTTCCGGAGGAATTCCAGGAGGAACTTCCGGAGGAATTCCAGGAGGAACTTCCGGAGGAATTTCAGGAGGAACTTCCGGAGGAATTCCAGGAGGAACTTCCGGAGGAATTCCAGGAGGAACTTCTGGAGGAATTCCAGGAGGAACTTCCGGAGGAATTCCAGGAGGAACTTCTGGAGGAATTCCAGGAGGAACTTCCGGAGGAATTCCAGGAGGAACTTCCGGAAGAATTCCAGGAGGAACTTCCGGAGGAATTCCAGGAAGAACTTCCGGAGGAATTTCTGAAAAAACTTCAGGAGGAATTCCTGGAGAAACTTCTGGAGGAATTCCCGGAGGAACTTCCGGAGGAATTCCCGGAGGAACTTCCGGAGGAATTCCCGGAGGAACTTCGGGAGGAATTCCCGGAGGAACATCCAGAGGATTCTCGGGAGGAACTTCCGTAGGAATTCCCGGAGGAACTTCTGGAGGAACTTCTGCAGGAACTTCTAGAGGAATACCTGGAGGGACGTCCGTAAGAATTTGTCTATTTGTTTTATTTTGCTTATTTGTTTATTTGCTATACTTGTCTTATTTATTTTCAACTGTTTATCTGATCTTATTCCTATATTTGATTTCAATATATAATATATAATATTTGGTTTCCTCGTGTTCACAAATAGGAATACGCTTTTTTCTTGTGTCACGCTAGATACAAAGTTTACGGACTTTCTACCGCTCTCATCGCTCCTTTCCTGCCGTGCTCCACAAGAAAATATGCTGTTGGCTGCTCTCCCGAAATGATAACTTTTGTATGGAATTTAAAAAACTTGGTTGAAGTAAAAAGAGCTTCCTCCAAAATTTATTGCGGTGACATATACTTTTTATTATATCAAAATGATCGTTGGAAAAATTCAAAACTTTTGTCAGTTGGGTTTTGCGAAATTCGGTTCCTTTGTGCTTCAAATCATCGGAGAGAGGTACTGAGAAGTGAAAATGTCAGTTCTACAATAGTTCAGTATTTAGAGCTTAATTCAAATTTGGGAAATAGTAGGTCCATGAAATTTTGTAGGAACATTCCTTGATAAATTTCAAAGAGATTGTCAGTTGGGATAAGCGAAATTCGTTCCCAATTCCGAGTTATAGACATTTTAGTACGAAAATAGCGCTCTACCGCGAGAGAGCTTCCCTCAGACCTTAAGTCACAACTTGAGGCGAGATGAATTTTGTTCAAAGTAAAACTTAATTGCTTGGTGATGGCAGATTGTTTTCCATCGGTAGCAGAATCACAAGCGCGCGTTATAAAAAGACGCTGCCGTTAATTATTCGCGTGGATAGCAGTAACAGTCAAGTGAAATTTCCCATCAAGATTATAATTCTAGTAGGTAGCATGCTACTTGCTTAAGGTTTTATTTCCATCCATGCGAATACATATTTGCAGCTTCTCTTTCTGACGCGCACTCGGACCGGCACTAACGCTATGATTCCGCTACCGATACCAAACAATTATGCTTTGTTCTATGAAAAAAGTTCGTCTTATATCAGCTTTCTCAATCACATGTCAATCACTGAATCATTGTTCAAAATTAAATCCACAGCCAGAAGAGTAGTTAAGTACTAGACAAACATCATATAATTGAGCTCAGAATCACGCTAGAATATTTCACTGCAAAATTTTCTAGTTCCTATCGGCTGCACTATAGACAAATTATTTCAATTTAACCTTCCTCCCAAACATAATGGTGGTTCTGAAAAGATCCGATTCATTCCCAATTATGTGCCTCACCAACAACAACTACTGGACTGCGCGACAGCCATCTGATGATTCGGCTCTACGCACGCCGTTTATTGTCAGATCCAAAAATGCTGCTTGTAAAACGGATGTAAAGATGTACTGCTGTTGCCACGACCGCCACCACCATCGAACGAAAAAATTTTATCCGCACCACCACAGCCGTTGTCGCTAGGACCGCTTCTGGACGCCTTGGTCCGCTTTCCATGAAATCCAGAATGAAAATGACGCGCGCACGCAAAACACGGGGCTTTTTATACACAGGAAAAACGAAGCAGTGGATCAAAAGGCCCGTACCTTACTGCAATCTGATGTCCGTGTTGGGGATTTATGAACGGGATTGATTATTTTTGAATTTTTCACCCGGTTTGGAAGGAAATAATATTTTCAATAGTTTGCCGATGATAATGAATAGAATAATTAGCTAATTGGTGGAAAGTTTCCGAATCTATTAATAAAGTCGAAAGATAAAGTCGCCATTACCGTTTGAAATCTTACATGATTT
This sequence comes from Armigeres subalbatus, assembly GCF_024139115.2. Lineage (NCBI taxonomy): Eukaryota > Metazoa > Arthropoda > Insecta > Diptera > Culicidae > Armigeres > Armigeres subalbatus. The sequence goes on along the minus strand of NW_026942771.1, from coordinate 172,754 downwards.
CGTGACGGTCCCCAATTTGGAAATTTTCATTTTGCACCCTGTATCCGAGGCTTCCCCTTAGACGTAGTTAACGTCAAAATGCGCGAACAAAAAACACGTCCGCACGTGCTGCTGTCTCGAACTGGAATGGGCAACGCGCGCGTTCATTTCATTTCATTAAATAAATTTTTATTTCAGATTTTTATAATACATACATTAATTCTAACATTTTAAGAGATTTACCACTAGGCATGTCAACTTTCGTCCTGTTATTAGTTGTTCTACGGTGCTTACAAACTGTATATGCTTAAGTGTTTGAAACATTTGTTTCTAGTTTTTGATAAAATACTTAACCTAACTTAAAACTAAACTACCTACTAATTATAAATGTTCCTAATAACTTCGTATTCTGATAGCCTTGTTTTCAGTATGAATTTTTCTTTGATTTTTTGGAACCTTTGTTCCAATGGTTCCATTTGAGCCAATTCATGTACTACAGTAGTTCTTGTGCTTCTTTCTAATCCCAGAATAAGTTTTAAAAATCTGTTTTGTACGATTTGGAGCTTCTTCTTGTGACTTTTGGCACACATGTCCCATATAGGTGCTGCGTAATCTAAAACCGGCAGTACTATCTGTTTGTACACGGCTAATTTGTTTTTGATGTTAAGTTTAGAATTTTTGCTGATAAGGGGATATAATTTGTTTAGTAGTATAAGGCATTTAGTTCTTGTTTTCTCTACATGTTTGTTAAACAATAGCTTTGCATCTGTAGTTAGCCCTAAATAGTTTACATCTGGTGACCAGTCTATGGGATTTCCTTCAATAATAATTTTTGAATTTGGTATATGTTTAGGAGATTGGCTGAGGGGGAACAAAATTACCTGAGTTTTTACAGCATTGATTTTGATTTTCCAGCTATTAGTATACTCTATGAATGAATCAAGGCATTTTTGTAATTTTGATGTTATATGACGAGTATTTCTACCTTTAACTTGAATGGCTGTGTCGTCTGCAAAGAGCGATAATTCACCATCTTCGAGTGGCGGAATGTCGGATGTGAAAATAGAATATAGTACTGGGCCTAAAATGCTCCCTTGAGGAACACCCGCTCTTATCATAAACTCATCTGAAGGACATCCTTGGACATAAGTTCTAAAGTGTCGATTACAAAGATAGTTCTGTATTATTTTAACAATAAATGTTGGGAAATTGTATCTCACTAGTTTATGGACTAAGCCATCGTGCCACACATTATCGAACGCTTTTCTACATCTAGGAGAGCCATTGCGGTTGAGTATTTTACTGCTTTGTTCTTTTTGATTTTATTCACTACCCTAGCTAGTTGATGTGTTGGTGAGTGAGCCCTTACGGAATTCGAAGTGCTCATTCATTAGGATGTTATTTTGTTGCATGTGATGGTCTAGTCTATTCATAATCAGTCTTTCGAAAACTTTGCTCAATGGAGCTAGTAGACTAATTGGTCTGTAGCTGGTCACTAGTTGGATCCTTGCCGGGCTTCAATATGGGGATCCCCTTAGATTTTTTCCAACAATTCGGAAAATGACTTAGATTGAGGCAAGCATTAAGAAGGTTGGATAAAAATGTTAAACTATTTTCGCTTAAGTTTTTAAGTACAATATTCATTATACCATCCTCGCCTGGCGCTTTCATGTTCTTCATCTGTTTGAGTGTTGATTGTATTTCATTAATTGTAATTTTTTGATTATGAGGCAAGTAACTATTGGTATTATTTAGGGTGTCTATTGTTTGCTTTACAGTGTGTTCTAATGGGCTGATCATTGAAAGTCCTATTTCATGAGATTTTACAATATTTTTGGCTATTGCATTTGCTTTTTCTGCTGGTGTTACGAGAATACGGTTATCTACTTTTAGGTGAGGTACTGATTGAGGTTTATTTTTTAATATTTTTGCTACTTTCCAAAAAGGCTGTGAGTATTCTTTGAGCTTAGCCAAACTAATTTGAAAGTTACTGTTTTAAAGTCATCTAAGCGTTTATATATAAACGTTCTGTGTCGATTAACTATGTTCTCGAATCGCCTGTTTCTAGTTCTCTGAAATTGTCTTTGGTAAGCATTCCTTTTACCTATCAGTATTTTCGTGAAATTATCAATTATCAGCATATTAGAGTGAATTGGAACCTTGCTAACGTTCACGTCAACTGACGACTGAATAGCGTTGACAAAATTTGCTAATCTGTTGTCGATGTCTTCTCGAGTGTTGATTATTCCTTCTGCATCTATTTGGTTATCGATGGTCCTACGCAGTCTATCCCACTTCACACGATAGTAGTTTCTTCGGGTTGATATTGGCCTCAGAGTGCTGGTGAAACCTAACTTGATGCCAACTGGATAGTGATCTGAGTCTAACTCCTGAATAGTTACAGGGTCGCAAAAGGCACTAGACAGGTTTGACAAAAATACATCTAGGATTGAGGGATTTCCTATTGCTGGGATAAACGTTGGTGAGACTGGATGATAAATTGTGTAGTGTCCAATCTGTAAATCGTCGAACAGTAATCTGCCATTGACGTTGGATCTAGGATTACCCCAGCTAGGGTGTCGGGCGTTCAAGTCCATACCGATGATAAATTTGCAGTTCAGATTGGTTAGCCTTTTAAGATCCTGCCTGAATAACTGCTTGCTGCCATCTAACGCTTTGGCTTGTCTTCCCAAATATGCACTAATTAGCCTTATCTTGCCTATGCTGCATTCTAATTCTATTCCAACTGCTTCTATGAGTTTTGTGTGGAGATATGGAAGTGTATAAAATTTCAAGGACTTCTCTATAACAATTGCAACACCGCCACCTCTGGAATCTTGACGATCTTGTCTGATGATTCTATAGTTAGGAATACTCAACGTGAGGTTAGGTTTCAGATGAGTTTCCGTAACCAGTGCTATTTGGATATTATTTTCAGCTAGAAAGTGTCCAAATTCGAGTGCTTTAGGTCGGAGGGACCTAGCATTCCAGGTAACTATGTTTATAGAGCTATCGACCATACTGGATCAGAAAAATGCCTAATGTCTCAATCTGTTCATGCCTGGAACGGCAACGTTTCAACTTAACGGACATGTCCAGGAAGATCCTAACCAACTCTTCCGGGGCATACAGTGGAGCATTTTGCGGGACGGGATCGTCGCTTTCGGCCGCTGGGGCAGTATCGTTAACACTCACCTGGGGAGCCGACGAGAACTGCGTTGGCTGCTGACGTCTTGGCCACGAGTGGGTATTCTGGGGTTGTCGTTGATCATGGTTCAGGGGAAGTGCAGGAAAATCGCCTTGCTGAAAAATTTGTCGTTCCTCAGGAGCTCTTCTTCCGGGGAGGTTTCGTGTGGACGCGTCCTTCCGAATTTGCTTGTATTCCTCGCGCTTGGGACAAGTCTTATCCGATGCTTTGTGTCCATTGCCGCAGTTGACACACTTGTACTCTGCAACATCATCATAGGGGCATTCCGGAGTGATGTGAGAACCAGCGCAAACATTGCAGCGTGGGCAAAGGTTGCAATTACGGGTCCCATGACCGAAATTCAAGCACCGCATACATTGTGTAATGTCACGGTGCGATCCTCTGTAGGCTTCCCATGTTACGATCATGTCGCTTAGCGATCGTACTGCCTTCAGTGCGTTCAGGGTGATGGAACCCCTCCGAAAGTGGACCAAATAGAGACAGTCACGGTAGTCTCCTTCACTGTGCTTTCTTGAGATAACGTGAATTGCCACCGGCTGGAGCTTGTAGCGCTGAATCAGTTCCGATTCGATGTCATCCTTCTCCATAATCGGAAGGCCGCGGATAACGGCTTTGAAAGGTCTTTCCTCGGGGACGTCATGGGTGAAAAACTGCATTTTCTTCCGCTTCAGATACAACTTAGTTGCATCCATTGTTGCCTTGGTGTGGACCACAATTTTGATGCCAATTCGGGTTAACTTGAACTGGGCATCAATGCCGGTTTCTTTCAGTTCCTGTTTCAGCCGGTCAAGGGGAACGTTCTTCACCACAATCGGTGGAATTTTACTGGGTTGAGGGTTGCTTGAGGAACCGACAACGATGTCATCCACTGGACCCTCGTCGCCGAATCCGCCCATGTCGCTTTGATTTTCAGCAGTAGCTGCCTCGGTGATGACACTGTGGTTGTCTTGGAAGCTGCTTCGCTGCCTATTCGATACATTTTGGATCTGGTTTTTCAACCGCTTCTTATCCGCTTGCGGACTGCTTTGCTTGGAGCCGTTACTGGACCGGCGTCGTCGCTTACCCATACTGGGTGAAACTAATTCGTACAGTACAAAACGCGAAACTAATTCGTGTGCCGCTCGGCTGTTCGCGTGTCTGCTCGTCTTCGGCAACGCGCGCGTGGGAGAGCAGTTTTCTTATAATCAATAAAGATGGCTCATTAGTCCCGCGTCTTTGTTGTCCGATATGACTGCAAATATTGTGCAACCATCACACACCCCCAAAGGGGCGTGGCTACAGGTTTAACTTAATTGATTACAAGAAAGCAGCTCTTCCGCGCGCGCGAGCCATTTCGTCCGAGATGTCGCGGAGAGCAGACCGTGGTACCACCTTCAAACGGTAATAGCGTCTTTATCTTTCGATGGATTTTCGACATTTGCTTATCAATCGATTCGGAAACTCTCCAGCAATTTTCCAATTCTATTGATACTATTGATTATCAACGTTAAACTATTGAAAATGTTATTTCTTTCCAAACCGGGTGAAAAATTCAATTCCGTTCATAAATCCCCAACACGGACATCAGATTGCAGTAACGTATGGGCCTTTTGATCCACTGCTTCGTTTTCCCTGTGTATAAAAAGCGCCGCGTTTCGAGTGTGCGTGTCATTTTAATTCTGCATGTCACGGAGAACGGACGATTTCGTTCGCACGGGAGCGCTCGTTGATTGAGATTTATGAGTGATGATGCGGATGAAATTTTTCGTCAGGTTGTGGTGGCGGTCCTGGCAACAGGGAGGAAGGTTAAGTAGAAATAATTTTTTGACGTAAACTACGTCTAAGGGGAAGACTCAGATACAGGATGTAAAACGGAAATTTCCAAATTCGAGACCGTCGCGAAATTAGGATAGATTTCAAACGCTAATAGCGTCTTTTTCTTTCGATGGATTTTTAATCACTTACTCTGCAGAAGTCGAATGATGGATTGAATCTTATGAATTTTTGCGCTACTGCTGCCGATTTATTGCAACAATCTCATGAATTTACTCTCAGTCAAACCGAATTCCTCCAATGAAAAATTTAATGCCCTGAAAAGGACAGATTTCAGATCATGCGGATTTCTAATCACCAACACAACAGCAGTCATCCGATAGTCAGAATATCACAAGAGTATTTCACTCATATGCAGATGCTGGCTCTATGGTTCTACTGCTACACTGCAACAGATTGCCATCGTTGGATTCTCTGTCGCAACGATCCTGTTACGAGCGCTACCTACGCTATCGGTAGGAACGAAGAGCGTGCGTCAGAAGGAGAGGCTGCAAAAATGTATTTGCATGGATGGAAATTAAACCTGAAACAAGTAGCAGTCTATCAACTAAAATAATAATCTTGAGGGGAAATTTCATTGGTATTGATGTTTTCCATGCGAATAAATGTTTGTAGCGTCCCTGACGCACGGTCGTGATTCCGCCACCGACGGAAACTATCAGCCATCACCAAGCGATTAATATGAACTTTGATCAAAATTCGTCTCGCCTCAAATTATGGCTTAAGAGCTGCTTTCACTGATGACACTTCAGACGCAACCGTTGCAGAAATAAACACCACCATATCCGCCATCGTGAAAACACGCAAGAAAATTCCATCCAAGTGCTGTTGATGCTGACGACGACGACCGCGCGACCCACACCATCGCCGGGAATAAAATTTCCGGTAGGAGCTCCGCCGATGCCGAAGGTGGTACCACGGTCTGCTCTCCGCGACATCTCGAACGAAATGGCTCGCGCGCGCGGAGGAGCTCCTTTCTTGTAATTAATAAAGTTGAACCTGTAGCCACGCCCCTTTGGTGAGTGTTTGACGGTTACACAATATTTGCAGTCATACCGGACAACAAACAACGGTATCATCTCGACCTCATTCCAGTTCGAGACAGCAACACGTACGGACGTGTTTTTTGCTCGCGCATTTTTTTTCGAAGTGTTTTTTCTCGTTCGTTCGCTGTTTACGTTTTCGCTTGTCGCGTTGGCGTTATTTTCTCCCGGACCCGTCATGGGAGACTCGGTGGCCGATTCGGTCGCTGGAAAAGTGCCTAAGCGCACTGCTCTTGGAGGCGCGGGTAACCCCTCCAAGCAGCTTTTGCAGAGCAACGTGTTCTCGCCGTTGCCACTTGATGACGCCGGCAATCCGCCGGAAAGAGGAAGAAGCAGCAATCGCAGCTGCCGCTGGTGCAACCGGAGCGGAAGGAAAAGTGCCCGCCCGTGTTTGTGAAGGGCGATCCGCCGGATTTACGCCCAAAATTCGCCAGCTGATCGCTAAGGGGCTGAAATGTACTTTTCGGCTCTGCAGCGAGGGCGTGAAAGTGATGCCGGCCAACCGGGACCATCATCAATCCGTCGTGGAGTTCCTCGAGGTCCACAAGTATGAGTACTACACTCATGACCACCCCGGCACGAAGCCGCTCAAGGCTTTGCTGCGAGGACTTCACGACATGAAGGAGGAAGAGCTCCAAGCAGAGCTTGAAAGTTGCGGACTGAAGCCAGTAGCCGTCCACAAGATCGCTCGTCACGACAAGGCGAGGAAATATCGCGACCAGCTTTACCTGATACATCTGGAGCACGGCTCCACTACCTGGAAGGACCTGAAGCTGGTTGGCGTTATAAATTACACCGTCGTTGACTGGGAGCGATATCGGCCAGTGCACCGCGATGTCACGCAATGCACCAACTGCTTCAATTTCGGGCACGGCACCAGGAACTGCCGCATGAAGCCGCGCTGCAACAAGTGTGGCGAACCCCATCCGACTGACGAGTGCGACAAAATGGAGGTGGCCGATCCCAAGTGCGCCAACTGTGGCGACAAACATCAGGCCACCACAAAGGGCTGCCCAAAGCGAGCCGAGTTCCTGGAAATCCGGAAGAAGGCTTCCACCAGGACCATTCCGAAGAAGAACCGTGTTCCTGTAATCAACGAGGTGAACTTTCCAGCTATCCCGGCTCCCCGTCGTGTGATTCCAATACTCCCACCGCTACAGCCGCACAAGCGACTGGCAGCGGCAGCTGCATCGGTCCAAGCTCCAGCATCGTCGGCACCATCCACCAGCGAATGGCCTCCGCTTCCTCCTCCTGGGTTCCGTCGGCAGTCGGAGAACGAAGCCGTCCCACCGGAAGAATCTGCCCCGCTGTACACTCCGGAGCAACTGATGCCGATCTTCGCGCAGCTCGCCACTCGACTGCGCGGCTGCAAAACCGATTCGACCAGGTCTTCACACTTGGCATGTTCATCATTGAAAATGGCTGCTAGGGTGGGCCTGGTCAACTGGAACGCTTGCTCGCTAAAGAGCAAAACAATCGAGCTGAAGGATTTCCTTGAGGAGAAGGAAATAGACGTGGCGTTCATCACCGAAACGCACCTAAAACCGGAGGTGAACATCAACATCCCGGACTTCCGCGTCGTGCGACTCGACCGGCCGACCAGGGAGGTGGTGTGGCCATCGTTCTTCGCTACAACATCAACTGTCGTCTGCTTCCAAGCTTCCAGCTCAGTGTCATCGAGGCCATCGGTGTCGAAATCACCACTTCGGTCGGCACAATCGCGCTCATCGCGGCGTACTGTCCAACGCAAGCCAAAGCCGGCGATGGATCATCGGCTGCCCTTCGGAGGGACATCGTCAAGCTGACGCGGAGGCAAGGCCAGTATGTCATTGCCGGCGACTTGAATGCCAAACATCAAGCCTGGGGCAACAGTCGCGGCAATCGAAACGGCACCATCTGGAGCAACGACATGGAAGAAGGCCACTACACGATCCTGAGCCCGGATTCCCCCACTCGGCTGAGTCGGTCCGGTGCCCACGCAACGCTCGACCTCTACGTAACAAACCTGAGTGACCACGTCTCGCAGCCGGTTGTATACCAGGAGCTCAGTTCGGATCACTATCCGGTGGTGGCGGAACTGGGCTCCTCGGTCAATCGGCACCAGCAGCTACGGCGGAACTACCACCGAGTGAACTGGCAGCGTTTCCAGCAGTGCGTCGATAACACCGTCGACTACGAGGTGCGTCCGGAGACGCCGGAAAGTATCGACCGCCAGCTGTGCGCTATCGAGGAGGCGATCACGGCGGCCCGAGAGCAACACGTACCGACGGCTCGGCAGGTAAGCAACTCCTTAAACATCGATACACTCACCAAAGATTTGATTCGATTGCGGAATGTCACTCGCAGGCAGTTTCAGCGTACTGGACTGCCTGAGCTTAAGGCACGCTGCAATCGAATCACAAAATTATCAAGGCCAGAATGGTGGACCTCAAAAATAACGACTTCTCGAATAAGATCCGCACTCTCCCAGATTATGCTAAGCCGTTCTGGAAAATGACCAAAATTCTAAAATCCAAGCCTCGGCCCATTCCACCTTTGATCCCACTAGACAATAATGGCTCTAAGGATCGCTTGATAACTCCTGCAGAGAAGGTCGCTGAAATAGGTCGTCACTTCGTCAGCTCACACAATCTTGGGCAGAACATCGTCAGTCCACACGAAGCAGCCGTCAACGAGCATGCTAACAACATCCATTTGATTCCCAACGACTTCTCGGAGGAGTTGGAGATCTCAGCTGACGAATTGACGGCCTATATCAAATCGTCGAAGAACATGAAGGCCCCAGGCTTCGACAGCATCCTGAATCTCGAGCTCAAACACATGAGTGCTCCGTTCTTTGAGCACCTCTCGCTGATCTTTAATCAGTGTCTCCGGCTTAGCTACTTCCCATCGTCCTGGAAGTCAGCGAAAGTCATCCCCATCCGGAAGCCTGGGAAGGATCCTTCCTCCCCGAAAAGTTATCGACCCATCAGCCTTCTCTCAGGGTTATCCAAGCTATTCGAAAAAGCTATTCATCATCGGTTACTTGAGTCTGCCGAAAATCTCAACATCTTGCTCGAGGAACAGTTTGGTTTCCGACGCGGTCGGTCAACTGTACACCAACTGACCTGAGTTACCAACGTCCTCAGACGGAACAAGTTTGTCTCGAAAACATCCGCCATGGCCTTTACTCGATGTCGAGAAGGCATTTGACAATGTATGGCATGATGGCCTGGTGTACAAACTACAACGCTACAATCTTCCCAGCTACCTGGTGAAAATCATCAACAATTACCTGTCGACAAGGACATTCCGGGTCTCAATCAGCGGAGCGAGTTCCAATGCGCACAACATCGTCGCAGGCGTTCCCCAGGGCAGTATCCTCGGGCCCCTGCTTTTCAATCTGTTCACCTCCGACATGCCAGAACCTCCAGAAGGCGGCATTCTGTCTCTGTTCGCAGATGACACATCCATCGTCTACAACGGTAGAGTGATCAGAGCGCTAGTGGCAAAACTCCAACGAGGCCTGGATGCCCTGACAGAGTACCTCACCAGCTGGAAGATCTGTATCAACGCGGCGAAGACCCAGGTCATCATTTTCCCCCACTCCAAATCCCCTAAACTTGTTCCGCCTGGGAACTGTAAAATCATCCTCAATGGCACGACTGTGGAATGGGCCAATGAGGCCGGCTACCTTGGCTTGACCCTCGACAGCAAGCTTATTTTCAGGCAACAGGTTGACAAAGTGTAACGTCTTGTTGAAACTACTGTACCCTTTGATCAACCGCCGGTCGTCATTGTCCCTGAAAAATAAGCTTGCTGTCTACAAGCAAATCATCCTCCCTGTGATCGAATATGGCATGCCGGTCTGGGAGAGCTGCGCTAAAACCCACCACCTCAAACTTCAACGGGTCCAAAACAAATTCCTGAGGATGATCCTCAACACCCTCCCAGGACAAGAACATCCGAGGTCCACCGTCTGGCCGGAATAAAAACCTTACATGAACGCTTTGGTGAGTGTAAAGAAAAGTTTAGGGTCCGTTGCTTGCATTCGGATCAGGCACCAATTAGGGCGCTAGTTCCAATCTAGGTTATCAAATTTTTTTATTGTAAATATTAGTGTACATAGTAGTTAGGTTATCAAATTTTAAAAAACACACCAGCGCCTCCTAAAGGCCGTCATGATACATTATATTTTAAAAATTAAGTAATAGCATAATAATAATAATAATAATAACAATAATTGAAATTGAAGTTGGAGGGCCAAGCCGGCCGATCACTGTACATGTATAAAAATGATTGTAGAACAAAACATGTTTTAAATAAAGAAGAATTTTACTACTACTACTACGCGCATGTGGCATTTCAGCACCTAAAAACTCATGGATGAGTTGAATCATCGTATGTTTTCTGTATGTATGTAGAATCACTGTATGTATGTCGAATCACTGTATGTATGTAGAATCACGAGCGCGCGTCAAACGGAGAAGCTGCAAAAATGTTTTCGCATGGATGACTATCTACCAAAATTATAAGTCTTTCTCTGAATCGTGCTCTCGTGATTCTACTACCGACGGAAAACAATCTGCCATCACCAAGCAATTAAGTTTTACTTTGATCAAAATTCATCTCGCCTTAAGTTGTGACATAAGAGCTACTTTCATTGATGGTAGCCAATCGTTAGTAGGGGAAATTAGGGCTTTGGCAGGTTTTGTTCTATTATTGTCAGGGGGTTTTCTGTAACTAATTATGCTCAAATGTGGCCTAAACATTATTTTCATATCAAAGAATATTGTGGCCAAATTTCATTAAATTTGGTCAACAAACCATTTTACTGAACGCCAAGAGTGTGTGACCAGCACACTCTTGGCGTTCAGTAAAATCTTCTAGCAAGATTCTGAATTTGGTTATGTGCTGTCAGTGATTTCCAATGCGTACCATTGAGAAAAATAACAATATAAAATTGGTCAATTGGAGACAAACTTCGGTTAGTTACGCAGAACTTCGGTTAGTTAGGAAATTTAAATGCAAGGATGATATCAGTAGCAGTCAGCTAAAATTTTCATTTTTGCTGTTAGGGATTGGAATTGCACATTATCGAAGGTTAATCGGTTCTTTTTAGAACCAAAATTTTATACAAAAGAATATTAACCGAAACCAATTTTATTCAAAGTGCAAATTATTATTTGCAATAGAAATACCCGAATTAAATTAAGCTCATATAGAATATTTTTCGAAAAATAAGAAAAAACAACAATGAAATTGATTTTTTTCAAGTGAAACCCCTAACAAATTAAACAAACAAAACTAAACTTCTCATATTATATAAAACTCGAGAATTCAAAAATTTTGACTTAATTACATGAATATATCAGCTACTTTCAAAATGTAAATTTTTAATTGTCGTATCCAACAAATTTTATGTTTTGAATATTGCTCGACACCAGTGTTGTCTCAAAAGTAATCAAAAGAACAATTTTGTAATATTCATGAATTATGGGTCTTGCTAGGTTCTTCATTTCACCAAACGGTTTTACGTAGTTTACGTCGGGCGGTCGTGTCTTGTACACAACCCTTATGATTTTTTGTCTTATTTGTCTTATTTGTCTTATTTGTCTTATTTGTCTTATTTGTCTTATTTTTCTTATTTGTCTTATTTATTTCATTTGTCTTATTTGACTTATTTTTTATTTGTCTTATTTGTCTTATTTGTTTTATTTGGCTTTAGTTATTATTTTTGACGTAGGGCTTTCTTTTTTACTATACTGGGTGTCATTTAGATTTTTGGAAATCAAGAGCGTTACGCTGGAAGGGAAGATTTTGAACGTTACTAGCGCCTTTGTCTTTCGATGGATATTTAAGATTTATATATTAATCGATTTGTAGGCTCTCCAGCAATTTGCCTATTTCATTGAAACTTAAGATTGGAAATTTCAATTCTTGTCAAGGCCAATAAAAATTTCATATATAATCAATCTCGTGCATTCCTAACACGGACATCAAAATGCATTGCCACGTGCCTTCGGGTCCACCGCAAGATTTTCTTTGTGTATAAAAGAAGCTGTGCCTCCTGTGTGCGAGTCATTTCAGTTTGTGACAGCAGCGCGTACTGACGTGCTTTTTCTCACCCATTTTTTTCTCGTTCGTTTGCTGTGTTTACCTACGTAGCATGCAGTCGCCAGTGGGAGATTGGCCGGTGGGTCTGCGAGTATGCATGAAAGAAGAGGACGCATTTTTGTCGTTTTATGCTTGATGACGGTCTGTTGCAGTGGTGTCGGTTGCGATCGATGCAATCGCCCATCGCATCGCTCGGAGCTCACGGCTAAAGGCCAACGATGGCTGAGGCTGCGATGGCAGCGATGGTGGATGAAGAATAAAATTAGCCCAGAGAGATTTGGTTTGTTCATCCAGAGAAAAGTCAATGGTTTCATAATCCACATCATCCCAGGATGGGAACGAGTCATGACATATGACTAACCATATGTTAAGTTGTGGTTGGTACTAAACCACACGTACATTCAAACAGGGTTATACTATAACTGTTCTGATTCCCCAGCAAAACATTCAACTACACTGATGAAAATTGATTAAAATAATTACTATCACTCATTTGCAGAATACATTGGCATTTAAATGATGCATAATCAGCAATGGTGCTGATATCCATTTGAGATTCGAAAATTTCGCCGTTTTTACATGTAAATGCTTTAAAAAAGTCCGCAGGAAATAATTTCCAGAAGTATATTTTATTGAACATTATTTTATACTTTGGTTTTATTTTTCTGAAAAATTAAATTATTAAACTTGACTTAAGGCTGGTTTACAGTTCGGAAAACGTGTCCGCGGGATTTGTTACGGGATTTTGCTCCGGGTTTTGTCAGGGAAAATTTTCGGCCGATAAGTCTCCACTGTCAAAACATTTTCCGTGATTGGGTTTACACTTCAAGATTTTGCTTCGGGATTTGAGAATCTGCGTATCCTCGCCCGTGCTCGAGTTTACACTTCGGGGTTTTGGTTCGTATTTCTTTATACAAGAGTTGGAAAGATAACGAGAAGAGGGAGATATAGCGAGAGAAAGGGAGAGAATGAGTGAGAGAGAGCGATTGAGTGGGAGAGAAAGAGAAAATGAGTGAGCGAGTGAGTGAAAATGAGTAAGTGAGAGTGAGTGAGTAAGTCAAAGTGAGTGAGTGAGTGAACGAGTGATTGAGTGAAAGCGAGTGAGTTAGAATTCGTGAGTAACTGAGAATTCGTGAGTAGGTGAGAATGAGTGTGTGAGGTTGAGTGAGTGAGTGAGAATGAGTGTGTGAAAGTACGTGAATGAGAGAGAATGAGTGAGTGAGAAAGAGTTAGTGAGAGTGAATAAATGAGTGAGCCAGAGTTAGTGAATGTGAGTGAGTGAGAATGAGCGAGTGAGTGAGAATGTGTGTATATGAGTGAGATTGAATGAGTGAATGAGAGAGTGAATGAATGAGAGAAGGTGAGTGAGAATGAGTTAGAGCGAGTGAGTGAGAATGAGTTAGAGCGAGTGAGTGAATCCCCAAATGCAATACCACGGAACGGCGACGGAAACGGAAAATTTGACTGTTAGCCCATATATTTTCTGTCAAATTTGCCGTTTCCGTCGCCGTTCCGTTATATTGCGTTTAGGGCTTGAGAATGAGTTAGAGCGAGTGAGTGAGAATGAGTTAGAGCGAGTGAGTGAGAATGAGTTAGAGCGAGTGGTGAGAATGAGTTAGAGTGAGTGAGTGAGAATGAGTTAGAGCGAGTGAGTGAGAATGTGTTAGAGCGAGTGAGTGAGAATGAGTTAGAGCGAGTGAGTGAGAATGAGTTAGAGCGGGTCTCACTATGCACTATTTCTCAATTATCTCAGCTCACTTTGCACTTCTCACTTTTTAGTACTCATTTCTCACTTTACTCTTCTCAATTCTCACTTCTCACTATTCATTTCACTTCTCACAACTCATTTTTTCACTTATCATTCTTCACTTCTCACTTCTTATTACACACTTAAATCATTTCACAGATTTCGGTGAATGTTGCATCAATTCACCGAAATCTCAACAGCAGATTTGTTCGGTAAATATTTCACCAAATTTTCTGCGATTTTTCCTTTGTTCAACTGTCAAAACCACCGAAAATCTGTAAAATTATTCACCGAACAGTTCTGCTGTTGAGATTTCGGTGAAATTTCACAGAAATCTGCGATTTATTTTAAGTGTGTAGTCACTTTTCACTTTTCTTTTCTCACTCTTCATAAATCACTTCATACTCTTCACTTATCGCGCCTCATTCTCATCTCTCATTACACTACTCATTTCTCACTACTCAACTCTCACTTCTAATTTTACACTTCTTACTTCTTATTCTCATTACTCATTGCTCATTGCTTACTTACTATTTTTTTTTCATTTCTCGCTTATCATTCGTTAGTTTTTTCTTCTTACTTCTCACATTTCTCAATTTTCACTATCCACTTCACTAAATTCTTCCCATAATAAATTTCCATCATAGATTACACATTTCCCGTGCGGAATCAATTCAAACGGAATTGTTTCCCCGCGGGATTTGCATCTCTACACATGCGATTTTTAACCGTACACTTTTCCAGCGATTGGGTTTACACTTCAGGAAAATATTTTTTCGTGTAGACTTCTGCTCCTGTCACGGGAAACGCAAATCCCGCTCCCATTTGAATTACATGGGAGACCAAATCCCGGGACACGTTTTCCGAACTGTAAACCAGCCTTTAGACTCGGAGTTTGAAGACACAACATTAAATAATTTTTCTTTGAGCGTATGATGAGCAGAACTTCCTCTATTTTAGAAAGGCTACTTTTTTATATTTTTTAAATCTTTAATTTCTAGATCACTTTATTATTTTATAAGTTCATCACGTAGTAGGGTTACTTGTTTCTTATTTTGATTTTTTCAGCAGTAAGCGCGCATGTTAGCAATAAGAAGCAACGAAATTGGTGCTGTATTTCTTTGTTTGGCGATAAGATGAATATATGTTCAATGAGATGGAAAAAGAACAGGTCATATAAAATAGCACATTTTGCCCAAGTCTGAAAATTTTAATAAATTTTTTTTAAACTTTAAATACTATCATCAATAGTAAATCTATAATTGCCCTACATTTGCAAGAATAAGTAAGAGCTGAATAGTTAAAAACAAAGCAATTCTGATTATGTATTTAATAATTAGTTTTATTTCCAGAAGTTTTGAAAATAAACAAATTGCTAATAATTCTACACAGCATGGAAGTTGACATTTCCAATATTAATACCTACAATCAAGCCCCATAGATTCAAAATTTAAATATTAATACGTTACGTTTATACAAGTCCTACGTCCTTTTGCGGTTTTGTTTTGTCATTCTGTGCTTGACGATGGTCGGATGCAGTGATGTTGGTTGCTATGGATGCAATCGCTCATCGCTTCGCGCGGAGTTTACGGCTATCGGCCGATGATGGCTGAGGCAGCGAGGGCAGCGGTGGTGGACGATGAGGAATATAATTAGAGAGATTCGGTCTGCTCATCCACGAAAAGTGATTGGTTGCATAATCCACATGATCCCGGGATGGGTACGAGTCATGGCACATAATTGACCATATGTTAAGTTGTGCTTGGTACTAAACGACACGTACTTTAAAACATGTTTATACTATAACAAATCTGATTCCACAGCAAAAAATAATCAACTGCACTGATGCAACTGAACATTTGATTGAAATATTTACTTTCATTTATTCGCAGAAGGCATTGGCATCTAAAGTTGCACAATAAGCAATAGTGTTTATATCTATATAGATTAGAAAATTTCGCTGTACTAGATGTGAATGTTTTAAAAGTCCGCAAAAAATTCCCGGAAAAATATTTAAATAAACTTTATCTTATTCTTTGTTTTTCATTTTCTGAGAAATTATATTATTAAACCTGACGTAGACTCGTAGTTTGGAATCAAAACATTAAATAATTTTTCGTTGACGTTTTAGCAGTACATACCTCCTCTATTTTAACAGAATTACTCCTTGACTTGTTTCTTATTTTTGTGATTTTTTTTTAGCAGTAAGCACGCATGTTAGCAAAAAGAAGCAACGAAATTGGTGCTGTATTTCTTTGTTTGCAAACGGGACAGTTCCCCTAAAATAGCACATTTTGCCCAAGACTGAACATTTTGTTAATAGAATTTTTAAACTTCAAACACTATCATCAATAAAAAATCTATAAATGCCCTACATTTGCTTGAGTAAATAAGGGCTTAATAGTTAGAAACAAAGCAATTCTGATTATGTATTTAATTATTAGCTTTATTTCCAGAAGTTTAGAATAAACAAATTGCTAATCATTCTACACAGCATGGAAGTTGTCGTTTCCAATATCAATACCTATGATCAAACTCCATAAATCCTAAAGTTAGAAGTTAAATGTAAATACGTTACGTTCGTTACAAGTCCTACGTCTACTCGCGGTTATGTTAAAACATTACCCATTGCAAGTTTTTTTTTATCTCTAACAGAACTATCTAGATATTCATAATATTGTTTCATAATAATTACTCCTTCTTTGAAAATTGCTCATTCTTCAACTATGATTGCTAAGATGAGTGTGTTCTTTCTGCTTGGAAATAAATGCATTTAACAAATTCCTTTAGAATACACCCAACTTGTTCTTTACCGAACTTTTGTCCCTTTAGACATTTTGTTTTTTTTTACCTTTTGTCCCTTTCGACCTTTTGCATCCGTAGGACTGTCAGGTTGGCCTCAATGGTCAAATGGCAGCGTGCGTGGGACAGTTCCACTAAGGGTAGATGGACACATAGGTTGATACCGGAGATAGGTACGTGGGTCAAGAGGCACCATGGGGAAGTCAGACGCCATGGGGGTTGCTTCAGACAGTATCTACACCGGTTCGGACACTCGGCCTCGAGTCGGAAGGTGGCGCGTGGACTCGAGGAATGGCTAGTTCAGGCACAATTAAGAGGTGGTCCAAGGGTTCAGAGTCGGCTTCATGGGTCATACCGGTGCCCTGTGGTCGAACTCGATCCTTTTATCGAACAAGTGGCCGCGCGAAGAACAACATGGTATCGTCGCTTTCGCGGCGTTGGTCAACCGGGCGGGTTCCGAGCCCGAGGACGGAAAGGGGTCCTCGTCAAGGCTGGGGCAGGCGTAGGCACCGCGTCGGCAAGTCCCTCTATGTGTTGGCGAATAGACCCTATCGCAGAGAGGTCAATTTGGGGTGCACACGGAATCATCATTCTTGATGCCAGTCGTGCAGAGGGAAGCAGGCGCAAAGTCGACCCTTCCCACCTTCCGAGGACATAGGGCGCGGTAAGGCCACCATGGTGCGCTGGCACGATACCATGGTGTTCTTCTAAAAGCGAGTCACGATGTTCGATGCTGCAAGGACACGCAGCTAACCTAACCTGCCTCCCTCGTTTGCTGTTGGAGGTGGTCCCTAACCCCGCACTTCCTGGGCAACCCAGGATGTCTGTTGAGCAGCTTCCCCCTCCATTGCGAAGAAAAATCATAAGGGTTGTGTACAAGACACGACCGCCCGACGTAAACTACGTAAAACCGTTTGGTGAAATGAAGAACCTAGCAAGACCTAGAACATCCAGATTTTACGTACACTTAGTGCTTGAGAAGGCTCAACCGCCCCTCCCCTAGCTATTACAAGAATTCCTTGGAGACCTATTATTCAACAAAAGATACTCAGAGCAATAACCATCTTGATTTTAATCATATATCACTACTGATCACAATTGAAGGTCAAGATAACTTGGGTTTTCCACTTACCACATTTCACTGGGTTAAGTGGAAAAATAACTCCTAAATTTCAAATCTATTTTTATAAATATCAAGCGAATAAAATGGCATGAATTAATGGACTGGACAAAATGGACTGTTTTTGAGAGCCCGTAATGATTGAATGCATTTAGATTATTTAAACTGCTTTTACAATAAGTTGAACATGAACTATCGATTTTTCCTTTTCCACTTCCCCCAGTGTACCTTATATGTGTAGTTCAGTCATTACCTAACTTGTCTAGAGAAGAACACTTTTTTTAGATCGGGTTTACTCATCGTTACATCAATTGTTTCACAATGTGCATTATAACATCATTCTATTTATTGGGCCATTTCTGCCATAGTCTGTTCTTTGATTATTGATATAAAATAGACTTCTATTTCTAAGTGGACGGATAGGAGCGTAAAAATTAATATTTGGACGGATAGGAGCGTAAAAATTAAATTTCGCCGTCATACCAGTCGATTCTCCGATCCGGGGCACCGTCCCAAGTGCAGCGGTTGCGGTGCTACCAATGGCGGATCGAATATCTCTCCAGCCATCTTCAAGAGACGCTGCGGCTAGCTGTTCTTCCGTTGGGAGTGCCACTTCCAGCTGCTGCGCGTGTCCTTGGGCTAGTCAACCGTCTTGTAGCCGCCCAATGTTAAGCCGCGGCGTCCGACTTTGACGCGTGTTGTACACCGTCGAGAGTTTTGAGCGCAGGCATACTGCAACGAGGTAGTGGTCGGAATCAATATTTGCACTGCGGTAAGTGCGTACGTTCGTGATGTCGGAGAAGAATTTACCGTCGATTAGAACGTGGTCGATTTGGTTTTCCGTTTATTGGTTAGGTGATCTCCATGTGGCCTTGCGGATATTTTTGCGGGGAAAGAAGGTGCTTCGGGCTACCATTCCGCGGGAGGCTGCGAAGTTTATGCATCGTTGGCCGTTGTCATTCGATACGGTGTGCAGACTATCCGGTCCGATGACCGGTCTATACATTTCCTCCCTTCCTACCTGTGCGTTCATGTCGCCGATGACGATTTTGACGTCCCGCAGTGGGTATCCATCGTATGTCTGCTCTAGCTGTGCGAAGAACGCTTCTTTCTCGTCGTCGGGTCTCCCTTCATATGGGCAGTGCACGTTGATGATGCTATAGTTGAAGAAACGGCCTTTAATCCTCAGCTTGCACATCCTTGCGTTGATTGGCTGCCACCCAATCACACGATGGCGCATCTTTCCCAGCACTATGAAGCCGGTACCCAGCTCGTTGGTGGTGCCACAGCTTTGGTAGAAGGTAGCCGCTCGATGCCCGCTTTTCCACACTTTCTGTCCTGTCCAGCAAATCTCCTGCAGCGCCACGACGTCGAAGTTGCGGGGATGTAATTCATCGTAGATCATCCTGTTGCAACCTGCGAGACCTAGCGACTTGCAGTTCCATGTTCCAAGCTTCCAATCGTGATCCTTTATTCGTCGCCTAGGTCTTTGCCGATTATATCGAGTTGCATTATCTCTTAATATTGTTCGTAATGATTGGTTTTCCAGGCGGCTTATTGGGCCTGCGCAAACCTCCTGTCTCGTCGGAGGACCGTCGTGTCAGGTCTGTTTGGTGTCCCACCTAACACCAGGACTTGGGCTTGTGCGCTTTGAGCGACACACGGTCGCTTTGGTGGGGCCTACTTGCGGATACATGCAGCTTTTTATAGGAATTTGACAGGGCCCACTGTCAAACCCCACCACATCCAAGGCAAGCCCCACAACTCGCAGATGGCCTGGGGAGGGATCGTCAAGCCCTTGGACATAGTCCCTGCTGCCCCAGAAGACCTTGATTTCGTATCGTTTCGAAATCTCGAAGTAAATCTATTTTTCGTTTCGTTTTAAATTTCGTTTCGTTTCTTTTCGTTTCGTTAGGAAAAAGTGTGTTATCGCATACCGTTGCTTGGTGCTGCACTCAAAAAAAAGAAGAGAGAAGCATTCGAGGAAATTTTTCATTCGGGGAAATTGCATTCGGGGAATTGTCGTACAATCTTCTTTTACGTGTTAAATTGAATTTCCCACGATTCAGTATTTCCTTAATAACTTTTCTTGCAAGCATCAAATGGTTTAGTAAAAAAAGATTGTTACCTTGTTAAATTTTTTGTGTTGCCAATGCATTGTACTCGCGTATTTTTAGAGCTTGATGGCGTTGGGGAACGGTTTTCCACAAAAGCTACTGTTTCCATGGTAATTTTTATTCAAACTTCAAACTGCGCGTGCTCATTCAAATTACATCCAAATTAGCTAAAAATTTAGGAGGGTTATTAGAATAGCAAATGCATCCGTTTTAGTGTTGGGGAACAAAAAAGTCAAACATTGAATCAATCTACTGAACAAATACTCTAAATAATCATCACGTCATATTTACGTGAAAAATCACGTAACTGATCTGTCTTGAACAAACGACGATTGTTACGTTACGTTAGTAATGTTCACCTGAAATCACGTAATTTTTTACTAAAAGTCTTGGTGAATATGTTTGTATGTACTCGTAAACAATTTAAGTCAGATTGCGTTAGTGTGGCATTTGCGGAAAACCAGCATTGTAAACCGTCTTTACGTCAGGATTTACCTGAAAACGAATATGGTTCTCATCCACCATACTTTTCACGTGAGAGAGATCAGATACGTGTAAGAATGAATGACTCATAACCTAAACATAATAAGGTTTCGCAGATGTAAGCGATATTTGAGGTGCAACTAGGCGGGGATTTTCCGAACCTGCAGTTCGCCCCTTGGAAAAAAAAAATATCAACGGAAGTCGCATGAAATTTTGAAGGTTCGTAGAAAAGTGATATGGAAGAAGATTAAGCTACATTAAGCCTAGAACTACAGTTTTTCGGTAACGTTAGTATAAAATTTCTTTTCCAGATTTCAACTTACAAGTGTGGACTGCTATTTGGTTGATTTAACAGCGGAAATAGCAGAAATTTTTGAGAAAGAAACTAGTTCCAGGGGGGGTCCCGTAGCGTAGTTGGCTACACGTTCGCCTTTCAAGCGAATGGTCATGGATTCGATTCCCAGCCCCTCCACCAAAACCCTCGTCAGTTGCCGGATGCGCAGCCTATGCGGTGGCGTATTGGGGTGCACGCCTCACCGTCACGGCTGCCTGATGACGACTGACAACTTGTTCTTCTCGGAGGCATTCCTCCAATGTTATCCGGATAAATGGCAACCGAACAATGCAACGATCATTGGATACACGACATGGGCAAAACGAACACAATGGACTCACGACGAGATGGACCAGCAACGACATCAACAATGAATAATGGAAAAATCTAAAAATAGATTCTGTGTGGATTCTGGCTGCAGAATACCACAGTAGATCTCGGCACAGTAGCGGTTAAGTAACACAGAGTGCCTATCAAATAAATAAAGGAATAATAATAAATAAAAAAAAAAACTAGTTCCATCATCTCAGTAATTTTGATTTGTTCTCCAAAAGTGTTTTTGCAATAACTCCGAAGCGCAATGGCCGAATGACAGCATTCCCTGTCTAATGATAAAGACATCATTCTGCATCAAATGCATTTCAACGCATCAAGCGGATCAACAACGCGAAGAGGTATTTTCATTTAAATCAAAACAATGTTGCAATACATTTCAAACCATGTAGTGATTACCTGATGTCATGCAGCTTTCACTAAAATTTCACGTAACCAGTACGTAGAAATCACGTAAGGTTCACCTGATCAAACACGTCAAACTACTTTCAAACTTCTAGTCATTAATACTGGAAAATCAAATCTGATTCACCTGATAAATCACGTAACGCAATGAAGCTAAATTTTGTTCAGGTTACGGTTACATGTCATTCAACTCATTCTTACGTGAAAAGTATGCTAGATGAGAACCACATTTGCTTTCAAGTAAATATGACGTGAAGATTTTCAAGAATGTAGCATTAGTTTTACCAATATCATCGTCATATACCGTAGATGTATCTAAAACTTTACCATATCTTTGATATGTGCAGATGTATTACATGTATGTTCCAGATGTAAACACATTATTAACGCGATTTGAACCGTACAACCTACCCTACAACATTCTGTATCTTAATATCTATATCCAATATCAAAAAGCGCAAAACCCAGAATCAAGTATTTGCAAGTACGAATAATATTAGGAGCGCCTTATTGTTGCTGATATCTTCTTCATCTGTTCCTAGTTAGTGGAACACAATAGCTGAGCAAAAATGTGGTTGAGTACATCAATTTGGTAAGACCGTGGCATCGCACGCCTTAATTGTGGCGTCATGCTCGTTAGGAGGGCAGTTTGCTTGGGGTGACGGGTATTTGCTTCGTCAATCTATGAATTCCACTTTTGACGTAGGACTTACGTCTCTCTTTACTATACCGGGTGTCATTTCAAAATTTCTAAATCGGCCGCGTTACGCTGTGTTGAAAGATTTCAAACGTTATTAGCTTTTACCCTAGTGAACAGATTCCTGCAGTTAACCCCTCAATCGACAGCTTTCAAGTATGCCTTTCATATTAATGCTTGATAATATCCGAAAACTTGTTTCAATAGGCCTAAAACTGTTTTCAAAGCAAAACATTGAATTCACGAAAACCTATAAATATGGGTACCGTATCATTCTTGCATCATTCCATTACCACGTTCTGATTGGTGCAGACGTCAACGAATGAGCTCACGCTAGGTCTGCTAAGAAGGCATAAAATAGCGCAGCGCGAATTTTTCCTCTCAATCTGACCGAAACAGGCAAAGCAATAACAGCATCGCATCGTCGGAATTTTAGAACGGTTGCATCATCGTCCCAGCCACGCATTCGCAAACCTAAAGCCTTTTTAAGAGCAAGGCAGAATCGTCAGCATTCTCAGGTCAGCATCATCGGCATTTTCAGCCCGGCATTGTCGAGAAGCCAACAGTAAGCGCGGCACGGCGGTGTGTGACGATAGAGTGTCGACGACAACACTACTGATCAAGTTTTCTCGGCCGATGGCAGCAGCGGTTAAGCGTTTGGTATTCCTGCAGACATCGATTCATAATGTTTTAAGCAATCATAAACTCCCAGTTGAACCGCTCAAGAGGAAATTTACATCTAACATTGTGAATGGATCTTTTCAGAACCACTAATATACTTACTAAAGAGTTTTTCGCAATTGAATCATTTTGAAAATGTAGTACAATCAACTAATTAGAGAGCGTTTGCGTGACAATTTTATTAATTCGCGTTCATGGCGATGAATTGTTACAAAATTCTGTCTTCCTCGCTCACGACAAAAGAAAATGCGTTTCTTATTCTAAGATTTCAACGAAAATTTTTCCATTAGAATTCCAAAAATTGTCACTGTTTTGAGTCTAAATATTTCAATTTAAAATTTGATTTATTTGTTGATGTGAATAGGTAAATAGCTACTGAATTTTGTGTAACTTTCAAACGTTTGTATAAAGCTTTTGAATATTCTTGGTTAACGTGATTTTGTGTTTCAGCAAGTATACTCTATTACCACTATTACCACTGAAAATCCATTCTGCGCCAAATCCGCGCGACCCAAAACTAAATTCTAAGCAAATACACGTTAAATATCAATGTTAAATATTACGCTGAACATTACAACAATTTATTGAACGTCTTTTTTGACGTAGGACTTACGTCTCTCTTTACTATATCGGGTGTCATTTCAAAATATTCAAATCGACCGCGTTACGCTGTGTTGAAAGATTTTAAACGTTAATAGCGTTCGTCTCAGTGGACGAATTTCTGCGGTAAGCCCCTCAATCGACAGATTTCAAATATGCCTTTCATGTCCATGCTTGATAAGACCCGAAAAACTTGTTTCAATAGGCATGAAACTGTTTTCAATGAAAAACATTGAGCTCAAGGGAACCTATAAATATGGGTACCGCATAATTCTTGCATCATTCCATTACCACGATCTGATTGGTGCAGACACCAGCGAATGAGCAGCCGCTGGGTCTGCCGAGAAGCCATAAAATAGCATAACGCGATTTTTTCTTTCATTCTGACCGGGACAAGCGAAGCAACCGCATCATCGATTGAACAGCACTCACACCTTTTAGCAGGGAATGAAGTCTGCACCGACTGCTTTTTCGGCTCGACACCATCGAAGCGACCATCATCAGCCGAAACCTACATCCAGTACATCAGCAGTCCACCCTACAGACCCGACAAAGCAGCAATGCTGAGCAGATACCGGCAGCAGCAGCAGAGTCGAGCCGAGACCGGCCGGCATCGGTGCTGAGCCGAGACAGGCTGAAGAAAAGCCACATGATGCAGCATGTATGCAGCAAAAAACAAAAGGTTCTTCAGAGAGCCAATAATAGAGATCAATATCAATGCTTTCAATACCCTTCGGGATAGAAATTGTACTTGGGTGCCAAATCCAATATTCTAGAGATAAAATTTGATGCGTGATTTTCATAAATAGCGTCAAAACTAACAGTGAATAATTTTTCTGATTTAACCGCGAAGTAGACGAAGGACTTCACTTGACCATGCCTTTAAAGATTCATAAGATGTCCAAATCTCTCACATAATCTTATTTGGATAAAGAAAACACCGATTACAGCTAAAACATTAATAAACTATCAATCGATTTTTCATCAAATGTTGGATTTTTTGGCATTGATCAAAAAATATCAAGATAAACATTGTTTGCTACTGACCGCACACAAAGCGAACGTGACTGAATGATCGTCCCATGTTACCAATTCTAAATCTTATCACCCGAAATCCCATGTCCGGGTGTTTCCTTCCTTCTACTTCTAACAATGTTGTCTCAGAAAAGAACACGTACTTCCCACCTGAACTGCAATTCTAAGCTCGCTTGCCCGGCTTATTGGCCTGTATCAAGCGAAAAGTCCCGTTAGGAAATAGACGCCAGCAGCGAGCAACAAGCGTAAAAAAGAAGAAGCCCTTCTCGAACGCGTTGATGATGATGACGCTTTGGCTGACAAAGAAGCGGGATACAAGACACTGGCTGATTGGCCCACCAATTGGGAAGCAGAGAAGATTCAAAATAAGGTATAAAAGAAAAGTGCATTCGCTCGCAGAGCATTCAGTCTTTTTTATACCATCACTAGAAATTCGCGGTTATTTGAAAAGATCGTTTTCTTACTTTTTGCACTTAGCCGAAGCAAACAGCCTTTTTCAAGGCTCTAAGAGTTAAAAATAATGTTCTCCTTCAGTCGCTATCGCACGGATTAGAAGGCTCTTCAGTGGAAGGGCTGAGATACAGTCTACATCCCCTGCTGAGCCAACTTGTGGTTTATTTCAGGCAGTCCTTCAGTGGGAAGGTTGCCACTGTCGAGGCTAATATTTCGTGACCGGACAGATACTTCCTGAATTTTTTTGATGATTCTTGTTCGAGGTAGATTTGATTTCTGTGTCGGTTTGATGAGAAGATTTTGCCAAGGAATGGTATGCAACGCCGATTGTTTATCCAAAATAATTGATGTGAGAAATTTGGACATATTATGTATATTAAAGGCATGGTCAAGTCAAGTCCTACGTCCACTTAGCGGTTATGTCACAGACATTACCCACTGTTCGTTTTTTTTTTAATAAACACTTAAAAGCAGTCAAACGTCAAAATGTGATGTCTAAACATCGTTAACCCTTCGTTTTTTGTTTTTGTTATACCTATGCAAAAAGTCAACAAGAGTGATACTTATCACAACGTCCCATTTTTCCCATTGTTACCGTGGTGTAAAGCATGCAAAGGAAACATACCTGTCACAATTTTACATGCACTCGTCTAGCTCAAACCTTTGTAGGGGTATGTGGCGGGACCATCATCATCATCATCATCATTATCATCAACATCACTTGGGTGCTTATCGAAAATCTTGAGCTCACAAGGAAACAACGACAAATCAAAAGTAGAGTGAAATGTGAATATTATAATAAACTGTGTCATGAAATGGTTAAACTAAACTAAACAAATTCAGCTATTATTAACTACTCTTCGAAATCCAAACAGAGTTGATGACATTCTATTAGCCTTTCCTCAGTTATGATTTGTGAGCTTTTATATGCCCGCCATTGCATGAGTAAATACTCATCTTGTGTGGCAATGGATACACTATGCCCAAGGTGTCGAGAATGTTTTCCATCTGAAAACATCCTAGATCGGATCGAAAATCGAACTCGCCATCTCCGGATTGGAAATCCTACGCCTGTGCTCGGAAGGCTAAATGCAATATGCTTTTAGTGTACATATTGGGCTAAATGGAGACCACTAGGCTCTTCCATTATATGTATGAGTATTTCAATAGTGTATTTTTTATTTGAATCTTGCGTTCATCTGGAAGGCTCGTTTACCATTAGGCGTTACGGAGCCGTATACTTTTGTTTTTTGTTTATATTCGTTTGGCAGTTTTTTGTGATTCTTCCGTACAACTATAGTTAGGTTAATCAACCGATGTACTCATGGCTGCAGCTCCTTCTACAGTACTTCATGGGCTACAGCTCCACCTCAATTAGCCTACGCCGAACGGAGTATCTTTCACCACTGGGGCTCGATCCTGAGCCAATCGCTTCCGGTTGTCCTGAACGTCCAGCGCCGTCAGGTTCTCTTCAACTGCAAGAAGCCTTCGTGTACGCGGCCTTCCATGCGACGCCACCAGATGCCGTTCTCTTGTTTACCGCCGAGTATTTTCCGCATCACCTGACCCCCAATTTCATGGACAATTTTCGAAATGATGTTTTTCGGCAGTCTTGCATCGGAATTTGGTTCTGTTTTCTGCAATCGATCACAAAATTCCTATTGTCGATTAAAGGTTGCATGAAGAAGAAGAAGACGAAGAATGATAGGGTAAAAGACCCAATAGTGGAGGAACTAAGCACGTTCCGCCACTATTTCTTGCTTTCCATCAACTCTATACTTCATTGCACTTACCTAAAGAGTGTATAAGAAAGATCGTTAAACATATTTCATCAAAAAAGTGTTGTAATTGCAGCAGAATCCATTATTGCCACCTAGAATAGTACCTCCAATTATTGGTGCTGTGTTCCAATAGTTGCGTTATTTTTTAATTCGTGTTCCTATAGTTGCGAATCCCATTGTTTTCATATGGGACTCGCAACTATGGGAACACTACCGCAACTATTGGTGCAAAGCCAAGAAAAAGATAAAGTATTTTAGTGATACTTTACCGATTTGGAGGGAAATCCAAACCTGTTTTCTTTTATTTTGTCTACTGACATGTCAACAAATGGATGGACTACATGGGTTGCTGCGTTCAATTCGTAGATTTTGTAAAAACAACACTACCGCAACTATAGGAACACCCACGACTATCGGATCTTTCACCCTATTTGAAAAACGAACAATGGGTAATGTCTGTGACATAACCGCTAAGTGGACGTAGGACTTGACTTGACCATGCCTTTAGGATACATAATATGTATGCCCAAATTTCTCACATCAACTATTTTGGATAAATAATCGGAGTTGTCATCAAACCTACACAGAAATCAAATCTACCTCGAACAAGAATCATCAAAAACAATTCAGGAAGTATCTGTCCGGTCACGGAATATTAGCCTCGACAGTGGCAACCTTCCCACTGAAGAACTGCCTGAAATAAGACACAAGTTGGCCCAGCAGGGGATGTAGGGCCTCCTAATCCGTGCGATAGCGACTGAAGGAGAATATTATTTTTAACTCTTAGAGCCTTGAAAAAGGCTGTTTGCTTCGGTCAAGTCCAAAAAGTAAGAAAACGATCTTTTTAAAAAACCGAATTTCTAGTGGTGGTATAAAAAAGACTGAATGCTCTGCGAGCGAATGCACTTTCTTTTATACCTTATTTTGAATCTTCTCTGCTTCCCAATTGGTGGGCCAATCAGCCAGTGTCTTGTATCCCGCTTCTTTGTCAGCCAAAGCGTCATCATTATCAACGCGTTCGAGAAGGGCTTCGTCTTTTTTTCGCTTGTTGCTCGCTGCTGGCGTCTATTTTCTAACGGGACTTTTTGCTTGATACAGGCCAATAAGCCGGGCAAGCGAGCTTAGAATTGCAGTTCAGGTGAGAAATACGTGTTCTTTTCTGAGACAACATTGTTAGGGGCCCCATACACGCTTCGACATGTTGTACAACTTTGACTCCACCCCCAGGAAATTTGGTTCGGTCGGAGTAAAGTCGGACCGTCTGTGGGCAAGTTGTACTGTCAAACAGTCGTACAACTTGCCCACAGACGGCCCAACTTTACTCCGACCGAACCAAATTTGCTGGGGGTGGAGTCAAAGTTGTACAACATGTCGGAGCGTGTATGGGGCCCCTTAGTAGTAGATGGAAAGAAACACCCGGACATGGGATTTCGGGTGACAAGATTTAGAATTGGTAACATGGGATGATCATTCAGTCACGTCCCAACAAACATTCACTAGTTTAACTAACATCAGTGTGATGATTCAGTTCAGCACTGTGTTGAATTATGTCTGTACTATTTCTTATCGTAACTTCTGTTCAGGCTTTGTTCACATAATTTTGGAGAAGTTATACAGCTACAACATCTCATTTTGAAAAACAATTGTATTACCTGATTCGTTAAACCTCTAATAAGCATTTTACTTAGCCTTCATTCAGCTACATGCAAATTCTTGGAAAATAATAACGCATTGAGAGTAACATCATCAAGATCTCCATTGAACGTATTGCAATTGCTATTTTCATATAATCATTTCAAAATTTCCCTAAATCGGGTCTCGAACTGCTGACATTTGATCATCCGCCGGTAACGTTGCCATCCGCGCCATCCTTCATTTGTAAGTTATGGCTTACTCAATGCAAAACATAAATAATCGTATGATTGAATATGAATCATAATTGAACTCTTAATCAACAAGTCAATCTGTCAAACTACAGTTTGTTAATAACTGTAGAAGATTTTTAATTCAACCATTGTTCAGCCAGTCATAACCATTCAACACTGGGAAAAAATATAAGAAAATAATGTCAAAACGATAAAATAAAATTCGTCTCCAATGATGGGGTTTATGAAAATTTGATGATTTTATGTTCGACCTTGCTCGGAATCTCTGAATAACCGGTTGTGAAATGATTGTGCCATTAAATACCACACATGCAACGAGTGAATAACTACACATATCAACATTAAATTTACATATAGAAAAACAACTAGTACTTAGGAAATCTGTAACAGACATCCAATATGGTCGATTTTTTATGAATTTGTTTGTGTTCGTTTCCGCACAACTTTACAATAACTGCTTGAATTTTCTTCATTGCTCCAGCAATTTTGTTCGTTGTAATCTCCAACAGCTTTATAGATCAGAAATCAATTATAAATCACGAAACAATTATGTATTGCCCCACGAATATAAAAAGCCTGAGTGTTCTTGACAATGATTCCAACAATGTCTTGAAAATAAATTATCATTTTCCTATCCAAATATCATCAATTCAAGCCTTCGCGATTTTCTTTCAAACGGAAAAAGCATAAATTATTATAATGTTTTCTTCCACTGTGCGATAGATCTGGTAATCTACTATTCAAACTCAATTCGACCACCCTTTTAGAGCATCACATCATAGTCGAACAGAGAACTTTAAAAATCATTAGTTCAGCACATTGTTACATTTCCCCAATGTGCTGAAATGTGATAAAACTAAAACGTTAGTTCGTCCTCAAATAAAGGTGGTAAACAAATAAATAGGCCAAGTCGAATATTAGTTGGATCAAATGCTGAGATGAAACCTGTCTAGCGAATTATTCAGCATCCATTTTATTCAGCTATGAAGATTACTAATAAACAATAATTCAACTTACATGCTTATTTGTAGCTTGTCGTTGTTTGTTGGGGTTCGCTTTGTGTGCGGTCAGTATCAAACAATGTTTATCTAGATATTTTTTTATCAATGCCAAAAAATCCAACATTTGATGAAAAATCGATTGATAGTTTATTAATGTTTGAGCTGTTACTACATTTTCAAATTGATTCTATTGCGAAAAACTCTTTAGTAAGTATATTAGTGGTTCTGAAAAGATCCATTCGCAATGTTAGATGTAAATTTCCTCTTGAGCGGTTCAACTGGGAGTTTATGATTGTTTAAAACATTATGAATCGATGTCTGCAGGAATACCAAACGCTTAACCGCTGCTGCCATCGGCCGAGAAAACTTGATCAGTAGTGTTGTCGTCGACACTCTATCGTCACACACCGCCGTGCCGCGCTTACTGTTGGCTTCTCGACAATGCCGGGCTGAAAATGCCGATGATGCTAACCTGAGAATGCTGACGATTCTGCCTTGCTCTTAAAAAGGCTTAGGTTTGCGAATGCGTGGCTGAGACGATGATGCAACCGTTCAAAAATTCCGACGATGCGCTGCTGTTATTGCTTTGCCTGTTTCGGTCAGATTGAGAGGAAAAATTCGCGCTGCGCTATTTTATGCCTTCTTAGCAGACCTAGCGTGAGCTCATTCGTTGACGTCTGCACCAATCAGAACGTGGTAATGGAATGATGCAAGAATGATGCGGTACCCATATTTATAGGTTTTCGTGAATTCAATGCTTTGCTTTGAAAACAGTTTCAGGCCTATTGAAACAAGTTTTCTGATATTATCAAGCATTAATATGAAAGGCATACTTGAAAGCTATCGATTGAGGGGTTAGCTGCAGAAATCTGTTCACTAGGGTAAAAGCTATTAACGTTTGAAATCTTTCAACACAGCGTAACGCGGTCGATTTAAAAAATTTGAAATGACACCCGGTATAGTAAAGAGAGACGTAAGTCCTACGTCAAAAAAATGCACGGGTAAGCATACGGGATTTTGACGTAGGACTACGTCTGTGTTTTCTATATTGGGGTACACTTTACGATTGTGAAAATCAGGGACCGTCACGAAAATATGATAGACTTTAAACTTTAATATCTCCGCCGTTTCTCGATGGATTTTCAATTTTTTTGGACCATTCGATCAAGGATGAGTCAACGCTTCTTTGTATTTGTATGAAAATACTATTTTTCAACTATTTATTATCGATAATTGATAAAAAGTTTATAAATAGGTAAACTAACCAATCACGTAGATGCATCACTAGCACAGACATCAAAAATCAATCACTTGCAGGTTTGGATCTAATCCTCAGTTTGAACAAGATTTTACGCATAGCAGACGCTTCAAAGCGATCGTAGCGGAGCGGACACAGCATCACGGAGGCATCATTTTCAAAGAAAATCCATCGCATTGGTGGTGGTGCTCGATGTGTTGCTGCAGATCATTCAACCTCAACGAACCAGCATTTCATATGAAGAAAGGGTTGACCATAAAAAATAGCACTGTGGCGATCCCGCACCGCCAGTGCCGATGCTGAAAATTTATTACAAATTGTGGTGTCAGTTAGTTGGAAAGAAGCAGTGGGAAAAGAAAATTGGTTCTTCTCAGGACCAACATTTTATGAAAAGAAAGAGTTAATTGCGAAAATGGACAGTTTCGGTGGCATCGGTTTTGGCGTGGTAGCTTGGTTGCTGTTAGTGATTCCATCCATTAAAATTCACTACATCATCTCCCTCCGACGCGTTATCAAATTCGCTATTTACGATTAAGTTTTGCACTTTTAAGAAAGTTTATTTCGGATAGTCGGATCAACCTTCTTTGTATAAAATGGTGGCTTTTGTATAAAATCAATGAAGACGCCACCTCAGTGGAAACTTTCTACAGCAATTACCCATCGGTAATGCCAAGAGATAATGTTTGGTAATATGAAGAAACTTCGTCTTGAGTCAAATTTCTGCTGTTATTCCTCATAACAATACGTATTTTGGATAAACAACACCTCATAACCAAATGCAGAATCTTGCGAGAAAATTTCATAGGATTCTTGAAATTTGTCATTCTCCGAATGGTTCGTTGTCTGCGGAATCCCGATCGAAATGGATCCGACGGACGAGTGCGACAAAATGGAGGTGGCCGATCCCAAGTGCGCCAACTGTGGCGACAAACATCGCGCCACCACAAAGGGCTGCCCAAAGCGAGCCGAGTTCCTGGAAATCCGGAAGAAGGCTTCCACCAGGACTATTCCGAAGAAGAACCGTGTTCCCGTAATCAACGAGGTGAACTTTCCAGCCATCCCGGCTCCCCGTCGTGTGATTCCGTTACTCCCACCGCTACAGCCACACAAGCGACTGGCAGCGGCAGCGGCATCGGTCCAAGCTCCAACATCGTCGGCACCATCCACCAGCGAATGGCCCCCGCTCCCTCCTCCTGGGTTCCGTCGGCAGTCGGAGAACGAAGCCATCCCATCGGAAGAATCTGCTCCGCTGTACAATCCGGAACAACTGATGCCAATCTTCGCGCAGCTCGCCACTCGACTGCGCGGCTGCAAAACCCGCTTCGACCAGGTCTTCACTCTTGGCATGTTCATCATCGAAAATGGCTGCTAGGGTGGGCCTGGTCAACTGGAACGCTTGCTCGCTCAAGAGCAAAATAATTGAGCTGAAGGATTTTCTTGAGGAGAAGGAAATAGACGTGGCGTTCATCACCGAAACGCACCTAAAACCGGAGGTGAACGTCAACATCCCGGACTTCCGCATCGTGCGACTCGACCGGCCGACCAGGGGAGGTGGTGTGGCCATCGCTCTTCGCTACAACATCAACTGTCGTCTGCTTCCAAGCTTCCAGTTCAGTGTCATCGAGGCCAACGGTGTCGAAATCACCACTTCGGTCGGCACAATCGCGCTCATCGCGGCGTACTGTCCAACACAAGCCAAAGCCGGCGATGGATCATCGGCTGCCCTTCGGAGGGACATCGTCAAGCTGACGCGGAGGCAAGGCCAGTATATCATTGCCGGCGACTTGAATGCCAAACATCAAGCCTGGGGCAACAGTCGCGGCAATCGAAACGGCACCATCTGGAGCAACGACATGGAGGAAGGCCACTACACGATCCTGAGCCCGGATTCCCCCACTCGGCTGAGTCGGTCCGGTGCCCACGCAACGCTCGACCTCTACATAACAAACCTGAGTGACCACGTCTCGCAGCCGGTTGTATACCAGGAGCTCAGTTCGGATCACTATCCGGTGGTGGCGGAACTGGGCTCCTCGGTCAATCGGCAGTTTCAGCGTACTGGACTGCCTGAGCTTAAGGCACGCTGCAATCGAATCACAAAAATTATCAAGGCCAGAATGGTGGACCTCAAAAATAACGACTTCTCGTATAAGATCCGCACTCTCCCAGATTATGCTAAGCCGTTCTGGAAAATGACCAAAATTCTAAAATCCAAGCCTCGGCCCATTCCACCTTTGATCCCACTAGACAATAATGGCTCTAAGGATCGCTTGATAACTCCTGCAGAGAAGGTCGCTGAAATAGGTCGTCACTTCGTCAGCTCACACAATCTTGGGCAGAACATCGTCAGTCCACACGAAGCAGCCGTCAACGAGCATGCTAACAACATCCATTTGATTCCCAACGACTTCTCGGAGGAATTGGAGATCTCAGCTGGCGAATTGACGGCCTATATCAAATCATCGAAGAATATGAAGGCCCCAGGCTTCGACAGCATCCTGAATCTCGAGCTCAAACACATGAGAGCGCCGTTCTTTGAGCACCTCTCGCTGATCTTCAATCAGTGTCTCCGGCTCAGCTACTTCCCATCGGCCTGGAAGTCAGCGAAAGTCATCCCCATCCGGAAGCCTGGGAAGGATCCTTCCTCACTCAAAAGCTATCGTCCCATCAGCCTTCTCTCAGGATTATCCAAGCTATTCGAAAAAGCTAATCATCACCGGTTACTTGAGTCTGCCGAAAATCTCAACATCTTGCTCGAGGAACAGTTTGGTTTCCAACGCGGTCGGTCAACTGTACACCAACTGACCCGAGTTACCAACGTCCTCAGACGGAACAAGTTTGTCTCAAAAACGAACAGTGGGTAATGTCTGTGACATAACCGCTAAGTGGACGTAGGACTTGACTTGACCATGCCTTTAAAATACATAATATGTCCAAATTTCTCACATCAACTATTTTGGATAAATAATCGGCGTTGCATACCATTCCTTGGCAAAATCTTCTCATCAAACCGACACGGAAATCAAATCTACCTCAAACCTCGAACCTCGTGGGCCAATCAGCTAGTGTCTTGTATCCCGCTTCTTTGTCAGCCAAAGCGTCACCATCATCAACGCGTTCGAGAAGGGCTTCTTCTTTTTTACGCTTGTTGCTCGCTGCTGGCGTCTTTTTTCTAACGGGACTTTTCGCTTGATAAAGGCCAATAAGCCGGGCAAGCGAGCTTAGAATTGCAGTTCAGGTGAGAAGTACGTGTTCTTTTCTGAGACAACATTGTTAGTAGTAGAAGGAAGGAAACACCCGGAAACAATGTTTATCTACATATTTTTTATCAATGCCAAAAAATCCAACATTTGATGAAAAATCGATTGATAGTTTATTAATGTTTGAGCTGTTATCGGTGTTTTTTTTATCCAAATAAGATTATGTGAGAGATTTGGACATCTTATGAATCTTTAAAGGCATGGTCAAGCGAAGTCCTTCGTCCACTTCGCGGTTAAATCAGAAAAATTATCCACTGTTAGTTTTGACGCTTTTTATGAAAATCACGCATAAAATTTTATCTCTAGAATATTGGATTGGCACCCAAGCACAATTTCTATCCCGAAGGGTTGTCACGCAAGCTAATTAAATTTTTAAAACGATTCTACTGCGAAAAACTCTTTAGTAGATCTTGAAAACTTGAGATCGTAGAAAACTTGATCAATGAATCGTCCACTTTGAACGTACAGGGGCACACTAGAAGTTAACTTTCTGAAAGCAGTGTGGCGAAAGGCATCTAAGGTTCGATTTCTCAAATTTAAGCACCTTAATCAAAAAAAATATTTGGTAGGCGTACTAGCGAACACCATCCATCATAACCGGTACCATATAGTTTTTCATGAAAAGTTCAAAATTTTGAGAAAACCCGCGTTAGATGTCTTTCGCCAAATCAATTTCTGGAGGTTAACTCATGTCGGCTATTTGCGGATATATGATAGCGCCTGGCTGTGGAAGTGGCGGGTAGAAAATCAGCCACTGTCAATAATTCATCTTGTTCAGTGTTGTCATTGACAGTCTATCGTCACACCGCCGAGCCGCGCTTACTGTCCGGTAGGCTTCTCCTTTGTGCGGTGGCCTCGACAATGCCGGACCGAAAATGCCGATGATGCTGACGATTCTGCCTTTGCTCTTGAGAAAGCTTAAGTTTGCGATTGCGTAGCTGAGACGATGGAGCAACACTTCAAAAGTTCTGGTGCTGTGGTTGCTTTGCCTGTTCTTGTCAGATCTCAGGGTCAGATTGAGAGGAAAAATCGTGCTGCGCTTTTTTATGCCTTCCTGACCTAGCGAGAGCTCATTCGCTGACGTCTGCACCAATCAGAGCGTGGCAATGGAATGATGCAAGAATGATGCGGTACTCATATTTATAGGTTCTCGTGAATTCAATATTTTGCTTTGAAAACAGTTTTGGGCCTATTGAAACAAGTTTTTCGGGTCTTATCAAGCATGGACATGAAAGGCATACTTGAAATCTGTCGATTGAGGGGCTTACCGCAGAAATTTGTTCACTGAAGCGAACGCTATTAACGTTTAAAATCTTTCAACACAGCGTAACGCGGTCGATTTGAATATTTCGAAATGACACCCGGTATAGTAAAGAGAGACGTAAGTCCTACGTCAAAACATCCGCCATGGCCTTACTCGATGTCGAGAAGGCATTTGACAATGTATGGCATGATGGCCTGGTGTACAAACTACAACGCTACAATCTTCCCAGCTACCTGGTGAAAATCATCAACAATTACCTGTCGGCAAGGACATTCCGGGTCTCAATCAGCGGAGCGAGTTCCAATGCGCACAACATCGTCGCAGGCGTTCCCCAGGGCAGTATCCTCGGGCCCCTGCTTTTCAATCTGTTCACCTCCGACATGCCAGAACCTCCAGAAGGCGGCATTCTGTCTCTGTTCGCAGATGACACATCAATCGTCTACAACGGTAGAGTGATCAGAGCGCTAGTGGCAAAACTCCAACGAGGCCTGGATGCCCTGACAGAGTACCTCACCAGCTGGAAGATCTGTATCAACGCGGCGAAGACCCAGGTCATCATTTTACCCCACTCCAAATCCCCTAAACTTGTTCCGCCTGGGGACTGTAAAATCATCCTCAATGGCACGACCGTGGAATGGGCCAATGAGGCCGGCTACCTTGGCTTGACCCTCGACAGCAAGCTTATTTTCAGGCAACAGGTTGACAAAACGGTGACAAAGTGTAACGTCTTGTTGAAACTACTGTACCCTTTGATCAACCGCCGGTCGTCATTGTCCCTGACAAATAAGCTTGCTGTCTACAAGCAAATCATCCTCCCTGTGATCGAATACGGAATGCCAGTCTGGGAGAGCTGCGCTAAAACCCACCACCTCAAACTTCAACGGGTCCAAAACAAATTCCTGAGGATGATCCTCAACACCCCTCCCAGGACAAGAACATCCGAGGTCCACCGTCTGGCCGGAATAAAAACCTTACATGAACGCTTTGGTGAGTGTAAAGAAAAGTTTAGGGTCCGTTGCTTGCATTCGGATCAGGCTCCAATTAGGGCGCTAGTTCCAATCTAGGTTATCAAATTTCTTATTGTAAATATTAGTGTACATAGTAGTTAGGTTATCAAATTTAAAAAAAACACACCAGCGCCTCCTAAAGGCCGTCATGATATATCATATTAACACTTAAATAACAATGTAAACATAAAAATTTAAAATTGAAGTTGGAGGGCCAAGCCGGCCGAGCACTGTACATGTTAAAATAATTGTAGAACAGAAAATGAAACAATAAAGAAGAATTTTACTACTACTACGCGCGCGAGCCATTTCGTTCGAGATGTCGCGGAGACCAGACCATGATACCACCTTCGGCATCGGCGGAGCTCCTACCGGAAATGTTATTCCCGGCGATGGTGTGGGTCGCGCGGTCGTCGTCGTCAGCATCAACAGCACTCGGATGGAATTTTCTTGCGTGTCTCTACGATGGCGGATATGGTGGTGTTTATTTCTGCAACGGTTGCGTCTGAAGTGTCATCAGTGAAAGCAGCTCTTAAGCCATAATTTGAGGCGAGACGAATTTTGATCAAAGTTCATATTAATCGCTTGGTGATGGCTGATAGTTTCCGTCGGTGGCGGAATCACGACCGTGCGTCAGGGACGCTACAAACATTTATTCGCATGGAAAACATCAATACCAATGAAATTTCCCCTCAAGGTTATTATTGTAGTAGATAGACTGCTACTTGTTTCAGGTTTAATTTCCATCCATGCAAATACATTTTCCATCTTGTCCTTCTGACGCACGCTCTTCGTTCCCACCGATGGCGTAGGTAACGCTCGTAACAGAATCGTTGCGACAGAGAATCCAACGATGGCAATCTGTTGCGGTGTAGCGGTAGAAACAAAGAGCCAGCATCTGAATTTGAGTGAAATACTCTTGTGATATTCTGACTATCGAATGGTTGCTGTTGTGTTGGTGATTAGAAATCCGCATGATCTGAAATCTGTCCTTTTCAGGGCATTAAATTTTTCATTGGAGGAATTCGGTTTGACTGAGAGTAAATTCATGAGATTGTTGCAATAAATTGGCAGCAGTAACGCAAAAATTCATAAGATTCAATCCATCATTCGACTTCTGCAGAGTAAGCGATTAAAAATCCATCGAAAGATAAAGACGCTATTAGTGTTTGAAATCTATCCTAATTTCGCGACGGTCTCGAATTTGGAAATTTCCGTTTTACATCCTGTATCTGAGTCTTCCCCTTAGACGTAGTTTACGTCAAAAAATTATTTCAACTTAACCTGCCTCCCAAACATAATGGTGGCCCTGAAAAGAACCGATTAATTTCCACTTATGTGCCTCATCAACAGCACGATGTTGTCTGCCAGATTCAACGATGCTGTTGGAAACACGGATGAAAAAATGTACTGCTGTTGCCACGACCGCCACCACCACCTGACGAAAAATTTCATCCGCATCATGACTCATAAAGCTCAATCAACGAGCCCTCCCGTGCGAACGAAATCGTCCGTTCTCCGTGACATGCAGAATGAAAATGACACGCGCACGCAAAACACGGGGCTTTTTATACACAGGGAAAACGAAGCAGTGGATCAAAAGGTCCGTACGTTACTGCAATCTGATGTCCGTGTTGGGGATTTATGAACGGGATTGAATTTTTCACCCGGTTTGGAAAGAAATAACATTTTCAATAGTTTAACGTTGATAATCAATAGTATAAGTAGAATTGGCAAATTGCTGGAGAGTTTCCGAATCGATTGATAAGCAAATGTCGAAAATCCATCGAAAGATAAAGACGCTATTACCGTTTGAAATCTTACATGATTTCGTGACGGTCCCCAATTTGGAAATTTTCATTTTGCACCCTGTATCTGAGTCTTCCCCTTAGACGTAGTTTACGTCAAAAATTTTTTTTTTACGGTGTACATTTTTTTAAGAATCACCATTTAGTTGTCTAACTTTGCTGAAAAAATCAAAACAATCGAACATTCCGTTTTTGCTGTGCAGCTCTTTGAATATTTTTGAACCATTTTCACATACACCCTTTTGAAAAGTTAGTCGTGACTCAATAAAAAGATTTGATATCGAAAAATGACGATTTAGATGAAATTGAGAAACTGTGCAAAGTTTCAACTCAATAGAAAATCATGAATTAAAAATTTTGTTAAATTTTGATGCAGTTTCTTGGAATCGCTCTTCAGTGCTTTGTTCGCTAAGTCCTTTCTAACACCGAATTACTTTAACTTATACTAAAAACTTGTGATAATTTCGAATTCTGTCCCTTTTTCTTAGTTGTGAATCTTTACGCTTTAGAAGTAGTCTTATTTCGGCCGGAGATACGGGTTTGACATCATAACTTGAAGATTCATATGCGTACTCTTGCCCCACCGGTTCCTGCATACTTTTACCCCACAGTACCAAAAATTATTCAAGTAATGGTTTTGACTTCTCGGAAAACCCACCGGATTGGTGTTCTGTACCATAAAGTACTCTATACAATAGGTTATCGAAATGGTATAATGTTCACCTGATTGAACGTATGTATGGTAATGAAATACTAGTTGCGGAAATCCAATAATTTTTAGCAAAATGACCAAAAAGTTATCTAACTCCATATCTCCCTTGTTGTTTATTCAAATCGTTTACAATTACACATGATAATAGGTGGCCAGAATACCTGTCAAACTGATGCAGTGCTGCTAGTTTATCTTTTTGACGTAGGACTTACGTCTCTCTTTACTATACCGGGTGTCATTTCAAAATATTAAAATCGACCGCGTTACGCTGTGTTGAAAGATTTTAAACGTTAATAGCGTTCGTCTCAGTGGACGAATTTCTGCGGTAAGCCCCTCAATCGACAGATTTCAAGTATGCCTTTCATGTTCATGCTTGATAAGACCCGAAAAACTTGTTTCAATAGGCATGAAACTGTTTTCAATGAAAAACATTGAGATCAAGGGAACCTATAAATATGGGTACCGCATAATTCTTGCATCATTCCATTACCACGTTCTGATTGGTGCAGACACCAGCGAATGAGCAGCCGCTGGGTCTGCCGAGAAGCCATAAAATAGCGCAACGCGATTTTTTCCTTTCATTCTGACCGGGACAAGCGAAGCAACCGCATCATCGATTGAACAGCACTCACACCTTTTAGCAGGGAATGAAGTCATCGAAGCCACCATCATCAGCCGAAACCTAGCCAGTACAGCAGCAGTCCACCCTACAGACGCGACAAAGCAGCAATGCTGAGCAGATACCGGCAGCAGCATCAGCAGAGTCGAGCCGAGATCGGCCGGCATCG
Organism: Armigeres subalbatus; assembly: GCF_024139115.2. Lineage (NCBI taxonomy): Eukaryota > Metazoa > Arthropoda > Insecta > Diptera > Culicidae > Armigeres > Armigeres subalbatus. The sequence goes on along the minus strand of NW_026942771.1, from coordinate 133,047 downwards.
GTGATGAGCCGAGACAGGCTGAAGAAAAGCCACATGATGCAGCATGTATGTCCAAAAAGCAAACGGTTCTTCAGAGAACCAATGATAGAGATCAATATCAAAGCTTTCAATACCCTTCGGGATAGAAATTGTAATTGGGTGCCAAATCCAACATTATAGTGATAAAATTTTATGCGTGATTTTCATAAATAGCGAATGATCGTCCCATGCAAGGATGTTAAAGATCATTCAGTAATTTGCGTTCGATCATTTAGTAGTTTGTCAATAACACATTCCTGAGACTGAATTTCAAAATAGGTTGTATGGTGGACTTCTAGTGTGAAGGTTTTTCTACAACTTTGCCTAATGGTTTGTTATTAGAATTCAACTAATAACGGAGTTAGAGCGCTAGTTGCAGTAACTTAAACTAAATGATTGGAAATTTGTTATCATTTAGTCATTTGTTATCATTTGAAACTATAGCTATAACTCCGTTACTAGTGGAAATCAAGCAACGAACCATTAGGCAGAGTTGTAGAGAAACCTTCGCACTAGAAGTCCACCATACAACATATTTTGAGATTCAGCTTCTAGAATGTGTTATTGACAAACTACTAAATGATCGAACGCAAATTACTGAATGATCGTTAACATCCTTGGTCCCATGTTACCAATTCTAAATCTTATCACCCGAAATCCCATGTCCGGGTGTTTCCTTCCTTCTACTACTAACAATGTTGTCTCAGAAAAGAACCCGCACACGGCTTATTGGCTGTATCAAACGAAGTCCCGTTAGGAAATAGACGCCAGCAGCGAGCAACAAGCGTAAAAAAGAAGAAGCCCTTCTCGAACGCGTTGATGATGATGACGCTTTGTCTGACAAAGCAGCGGGATACAAGACACTAGCTGATTGGCCCAGCAATTGGGAAGCAGAGAAGATTCAAAATTAAGTAGTATAAAAGAAAAGTGCATTCGCTCGCAGAGCATTCAGTCTTTTTTATACCATCACTAGAAATTCGCGGTTATTTGAAAAGATCGTTTTCTTACTTTCTGCACTTAGCCGAAGCAAACAGCCTTTTGCAAGGCTCTAAGAGTTAAAAATAATGTTCTCCTTCAGTCGCTATCGACGGATTAGAAGGCCCTTCAGTGGAAGGGCTGAGATACAGTCTACATCCCCTGCTGAGCCAACTTGTGGTTTATTTCAGGCAGTCCTTCAGTGGGAAGGTCGCCACTGTCGAGGCTAATATTTCGTGACCGGACAGATACTTCCTGATTTTTTTTATGATTCTTGTTGGAGCTAGATTTGATTTCTGTGTCGGTTTGATGAGAAGATTTGGCCAAGGAATGGTATGCAACGCCGATTATGTATCCAAAATAGTTGATGTGAGAAATTTGGACATATTATGTATCTTAAAGGCATGGTCAAGTCAAGTCCTACGTCCACTTAGCGGTTATGTCACAGACATTACCCACTGTTCGTTTTTTATTACTTCAAAAAATCGAAAACGTACTCTTACCCCACGCGCACTCTTGCCCCACTCTACTCTACCTCTTCTTGGATAAATAGTTTTAGCCCTGAAAAGGACTGTGTGTAATTGAATCATTTGTTTGAGAAACTGCATAAGTCCATTTTACACAATTTCGAGAAAACAGCAAAAAACTGTTTTTGAACAAATTGGGTCCGAACCTTTCGATTTCTTCGATACAGATTAATAGTTTTCGGCAAAACTCAACACCCTGGGGCACTTTCAATGCAAAAACTGTAAGCATTACTCCATAATTGCTCTTCAAAGTGTGTGGACATATGCAGTTTCTCAAACAAACGAAATTTTTTTCATACATTCCTGAACAAAAATTTTTTTTTCGCATTTTTTGCCAGAATACGTATTTTTGGAAGAGGATTCAGAATATATAAAAATCTCATTTTGGCCAAAAATGTTACATATGCAGTTTCTCAAACAAACGGTTCAATTAGTTTTTGAACTTCCTTTTCTACCTGCGCCATAGAAAACGGGGGAAGGGTCATTTGGCCGAAAGGGTTATTTGGCCAAAATGGTCCTTTGGTCGAAATGATCCTTTGGTCGAAAGGGTCGTTTGGCCGAAATGGTCATTTGGCCGAAAGGGTAATTTGGTCGAAAGGGTCGTTTGGCCGAAAGGGTCGTTTGGCCGAAAGGTTAAAAATGCCGAAAAGAGTCATTTGGCAGAAAGGGTCGTTTGGCCGAAATGGTCGTTCGGCCGAAAGGGTCATTTGGCCGAAAGGGTCAAATCGATTCTTTCGGCCAAAACCTGAGTAATGCTCCCATGTTCAAACAAAAGAAGCTCTAAAAGTTTGTATAAATACAAGAGGCTTCCGAGCCTCCTGAAAGGAGGTTTCCGGGCTTCTTGAAAGGAGGCTTCCGGGCCTCTTGAAAGGAGGCTTCCGGCCCTCTTGAAAGGAGGCTTCCGGGCCTCTTGAAAGGAGGCTTCCGGGCCTCTTGAAAGGAGGCTTCCGGGCCTCTTGAAAGGAGGCTTCCGGGCCTCTTTAAAGGAGGCTTCCGGGCCTCTTGTAAGGAGGCTTCCGGGCCTCTTGAAAGAAAGCTTCCGGGCATCTTGGAAGGAGGCTTCCGGGCCTCTTGAAAGAAGGCTTCCGAGCCTCTTGAAAGAAGGCTTCCGAGCCTCTTGAAATGAGGCTGCCGGGCCTCTTGAAAGAAGGCTTCCAGGCCTCATGGAAGGCGGCTTCCAATCCTCTTGAAAGGAGGCTTCCGGGCTTCTTGAAAGGAGGCTTCCGGGCCTCTTGAAAGGAGGCTTCCGGGCCTCTTGAAAGGAGGCTTCCGGGCCTCTTGAAAGGAGGCTTCCGGGCCTCTTGAAAGGAGGCTTCCGGGCCTCTTGAAAGGAGGCTTCCGGGCCTCTTGAAAGGAGGCTTCCGGGCCTCTTTAAAGGAGGCTTCCGGGCCTCTTGTAAGGAGGCTTCCGGGCCTCTTGAAAGAAAGCTTCCGGGCATCTTGGAAGGAGGCTTCCGGGCCTCTTGGAAGGAGGCTTCCGGGCCTCTTGAAAGAAGGCTTCCGGGCCTCTTGAAATGAGGCTGCCGGGCCTCTTGAAAGAAGGCTTCCAGGCCTCATGGAAGGCGGCTTCCAATCCTCTTGAAAGGAGGCTTCCGGGCTTCTTGAATGGAGGTTTGCAGGCCTCTTGTAAGGAGGCTTCAGCCTTATGACCCTTTCGACCAAATGACCCTTTCGGCCAAATGACCCGTTCGGCCAAATGACCCTTTCGGCCAAATGACTTTCGGCCAGATTGGTTTCGACTTAATGGTGTGTTCGGCCTAGTGGCATTCGGCCAAATGGCTTTCGAACGAATGGGATTTGTTATGAAAACTCATATGTGAATATGTACGTTATGTGGAAGATATTGATTTGAAAAATGTATTGGAGGTAACCACTTTCCCTTCGATGGGACTCGAACCCATGACCCTACAGTACTGTAGGGTCATGGGTTCGAGTCCCATCGAAGGGAAAGTGGTTACCTCCAATACATTTTTCAAATCAATATCTTCCACATAACGTACATATTCACATATGAGTTTTCATAACATTGTAAATTAACGTCCAAGTCGGGTGGTTTAATCCCCGGAAATAGGCAATTACCTTTGATTGAACTGAATGGGATTTGTCAAATTGATTCTTTTGGCCAAAACTTGAGTAATGTTCTCATGTTCAAACAAAAGAAGCTCTGAAAGGAGGCTTCCGGGCCTCTTGAAAGGAGGCTTCCGGGCCTCTTAAAAGGTGGCTTCCGGGCCTCTGGAGAGGAGGCTTCCGGGCCTCTTGAAAGGAGGCTTCCGGGCCTCTTGAAAGGAGGCTTCCGGGCCTCTTGAAAGGAGGCTTCCGGGCCTCTTGAAAGGAGGCTTCCGGGCCCCTTGCAAGGAGGCTTCCGGGCCTCTTGAAAGGAGGCTTCCGGGCCTCTTGTAAGGAGGCTTCCGGGCCTCTTGAAAGGAGGCTTCCGGGCCTCTTGAAAGGAGGCTTCCGGGCCTCTTGAAAGGAGGCTTCTGGGCCTCTTGAAAGGAGGCTTCCGGGCCTCTTGAAAGGAGGCTTCCGGGCCTCTTGAAAGGAGGCTTCGGGCCTCTTGAAAGGAGGCTTCCGGGCCTCTTGAAAGGAGGCCTGGGCCTTTTTAAAGGAGCTTCCGGGCCTCTTGAAAGGAGGCCTGGCCTCTTGAAAGGAGGCTTCTGGCCTCTTGAAAGGAGGCCTGGGCCTCTTGAAAGGAGGCTTCTGGCCTCTTGAAAGGAGGCTTCCGGGCCTCTTGAAAGGAGGCTTCCGGGCCTCTTGAAAGGAGGCTTCCGGGCCTCTTGAAAGGAGGCTTCCGGGCCTCTTGAAAGGAGGCTTCCGGGCCTCTTGAAAGGAGGCTTCCGGGCCTCTTGAAAGAAGGCTTCCGAGCCTCTTGAAAGAAGGCTTCCGAGCCTCTTGAAATGAGGCTGCCGGGCCTCTTGAAAGAAGGCTTCCAGGCCTCATGGAAGGCGGCTTCCAATCCTCTTGAAAGGAGGCTTCCGGGCTTCTTGAAAGGAGGCTTCCGGGCCTCTTGAAAGGAGGCTTCCGGGCCTCTTGAAAGGAGGCTTCCGGGCCTCTTGAAAGGAGGCTTCTGGCCTTTGAAAGGAGGCTTCCGGGCCTCTTGAAAGGAGGCTTCCGGGCCTCTTGAAAGGAGGCTTCCGGGCCTCTTGAAAGGAGGCTTCCGGGCCTCTTTAAAGGAGGCTTCCGGGCCTCTTGTAAGGAGGCTTCCGGGCCTCTTGAAAGAAAGCTTCCGGGCATCTTGGAAGGAGGCTTCCGGGCCCCTTGGAAGGAGGCTTCCGGGCCTCTTGAAAGAAGGCTTCCGGGCCTCTTGAAATGAGGCTGCCGGGCCTCTTGAAATAAGGCTTCCAGGCCTCTTGAAAGAAGGCTTCCAGGCCTCATGGAAGGCGGCTTCCAATCCTCTTGAAAGGAGGCTTCCGGGCTTCTTGAATGGAGGTTTGCAGGCCTCTTGTAAGGAGGCTTCAGCCTTATGACCCTTTCGACCAAATGACCCTTTCGGCCAAATGACCCGTTCGGCCAAATGACCCTTTCGGCCAAATGACTTTCGGCCAGATTGGTTTCGACTTAATGGTGTGTTCGGCCTAGTGGCATTCGGCCAAATGGCTTTCGAACGAATGGGATTTGTCAAATTGATTCTTTTGGCCAAAACTTGAGTAATGTTCTCATGTTCAAACAAAAGAAGCTCTGAAAGGAGGCTTCCGGGCCTCTTGAAAGGAGGCTTCCGGGCCTCTTAAAAGGTGGCTTCCGGGCCTCTGGAGAGGAGGCTTCCGGGCCTCTTGAAAGGAGGCTTCCGGGCCTCTTGAAAGGAGGCTTCCGGGCCTCTTGAAAGGAGGCTTCCGGGCCCCTTGCAAGGAGGCTTCCGGGCCTCTTGAAAGGAGGCTTCCGGGCCTCTTGAAAGGAGGCTTCCGGGCCTCTTGAAAGGAGGCTTCTGGCTTCTTGAAAGGAGGCTCCTGGCCTCTTGAAAGGAGGCTTCTGGCCTCTTGAAAGGAGGCTTCCAGGGCCTCTTGAAAGGAGGCTTCTGGGCCTCTTGAAAGGAGGCTTCCGGGCCTCTTGAAAGGAGGCTCTGGGCCTCTTGAAAGGAGGCTTCTGGCCTCTTGAAAGGAGGCTTCTGGGCCTCTTGTAAGGAGGCTTCCGGGCCTCTTGAAAGGAGGCCTGGGCCTCTTGAAAGGAGGCTTCTGGCCTCTTGAAAGGAGGCCTGGGCCTCTTGAAAGGAGGCTTCCGGGCCTCTTGAAAGGAGGCTTCTGGCCTCTTGAAAGGAGGCTTCGGGCCTCTTGAAAGGAGGCCTGGGCCCTCTTGAAAGGAGGCCTGGGCCTCTTGAAAGGAGGCTTCTGGGCCTCTTGAAAGGAGGCTTCCTGGGCCTCTTGAAAGGAGGCCTGGCCTCTTGAAAGGAGGCCTGGGCCTCTTGAAAGGAGGCTTGGGCCTCTTGAAAGGAGGCTTCCTGGGCCTCTTGAAAGGAGGCCTGGCCTCTTGAAAGGAGGCTCTGGGCCTCTTGAAAGGAGGCTTCCGGGCCTCTTGAAAGGAGGCTTCCGGGCCTCTTGAAAGGAGGCTTCCGGGCCTCTTGAAAGGAGGCTTCCGGGCCTCTTGAAAGGAGGCTTCCAAGCCTCTTGAAAGGAGGCTTCCAAGCCTCTTGAAAGGAGGCTTCCAAGCCTCTTGTAAGGAGGCTTCCGGGCCTCTTAAAGGAGGCTTCCAAGCCTCTTGAAAGGAGGCTTCCAAGCCTCTTGAAAGGAGGCTTCCAAGCCTCTTGTAAGGAGGCTTCCATGCCTCTTGAAAGGAGGCTTCAAAGCCTCTTGAAAGGAGGCTTCCGGGCCTCTTGAAAGGAGGCTTCCGGGCCTCTTGAAAGGAGGCTTCCGGGCCTCTTGAAAGGAGGCTTCCGGGCCTCTTGAAAGGAGGCTTCCGGGCCTCTTGTAAGGAGGCTTCCGGGCCTCTTGTAAGGTGGCTTCCGGGCCTCTTGTAAGGAGGCTTCCGGGCCTCTTGTAAGGAGGCTTCCGGGCCTCTTGTAAGGAGGCTTCCGGGCCTCTTGTAAGGAGGTTTCCGGGCCTCTTGTAAGGAGGCTTCCGGGCCTCTTGTAAGGAGGCTTCCGGGCCTCTTGTAAGGAGGCTTCGGGCCTCTTGTAAGGAGGCTTCCAGGGCCTCTTGTAAGGAGGCCTGGGCCTCTTGTAAGGAGGCCTGGGCCTCTTGTAAGGAGGCTTCCGGGCCTCTTGTAAGGAGGCTTCTGGCCTCTTGTAAGGAGGCTGGGGCCTCTTGTAAGGAGGCTTCCTGGCCTCTTGTAAGGAGGCTTCGGGCCTCTTGTAAGGAGGCTTCCTGGCCTCTTGTAAGGAGGCTTCCGGGCCTCTTGTAAGGAGGTTCTAGCCTCTTGTAAGGAGGCTTCCAAGCCTCTTGTAAGGAGGCTTCCAAGCCTCTTGTAAGGAGGCTTCCAAGCCTCTTGTAAGGAGGCTTCCAAGCCTCTTGTAAGGAGGCTTCCAAGCCTCTTGTAAGGAGGCTTCCGGGCCTCTTGTAAGGAGGCTTCCGGGCCTCTTGTAAGGAGGCTTCCGGGCCTCTTGTAAGGAGGCTTCCGGGCCTCTTGTAAGGAGGCTTCCGGGCCTCTTGTAAGGAGGCTTCCGGGCCTCTTGTAAGGAGGCTTCCGGGCCTCTTGTAAGGAGGCTTCCGGGCCTCTTGTAAGGAAGCTTCCGGGCCTTTTGTAAGGAGGCTTCCGGGCCTCTTGTAAGTAGGCATCCGGGCCTCTTGTAAGGAGGCTTCCGGGCCTCTTGTGAGGAGGCTTCCGGGCCTCTTGTAAGGAGGCTTCCGGCCTCTTGTAAGGAGGCTTCCGGGCCTCTTGTAAGTAGGCATCCGGGCCTCTTGTAAGGAGGCTTCCGGGCCTCTTGTAAGGAGGCTTCCGGGCCTCTTGTAAGGAGGCTTCCGGGCCTCTTGTAAGGAGGCTTCCGGGCCTCTTGTAAGGAGGCTTCCGGGCCTCTTGTAAGGAGGCTTCCGGGCCTCTTGTAAGGAGGCTTCTGGGCCTCTTGTAAGGAAGCTTCCGGACCTCTAGTAAGGAGGCCTGGCCTCTTGAAAGGAAGCCTGGGCCTCTTGTAAGGAGGCCTGGCCTCTTGTAAGGAGGCTTCCGGGCCTCTTGTAAGGAGGTTTCCGGGCCTCTTGTAAGGAGGCTTCCGGGCCTCTTGTAAGGAAGCTTCCGGGCCTTTTGTAAGGAGGCTTCCGGGCCTCTTGTAAGTAGGCATCCGGGCCTCTTGTAAGGAGGCGTCCGGGCCCCGGGTGAGGAGGCTTCCGGGCCTCTGGTAAGGAGGCTCCCGGCCTCTTGTAAGGAGGCTTCCGGGCCTCTTGTAAGTAGGCATCCGGGCCTCTTGTAAGGAGGCTGCCGGGCCTCTTGTGAGGAGGGTTCCGGGCCTCCTGTAAGGAGGCTTCCGGCCTCTTGTAAGGAGGCTTCCGGGCCTCTTGTAAGGAGGGTGCCGGGCCTCTCGTAAGGAGGCTTCCGGGCCCTCTTGTAAGGAGGCCTGGCCTCTTGTAAGGAGGCTTCCGGGCCTCTTGTAAGGAGGCTTCCGGGCCTCTTGTAAGGAAGCTTCCGGGCCTTTTGTAAGGAGGCTTCCGGGCCTCTTGTAAGTAGGCATCCGAGCCTCTTGTAAGTAGGCATCCGGGCCTCTTGTAAGGAGGCTTCCGGGCCTCTTGTAAGGAGGCTTCCGGCCTCTTGTAAGGAGGCTTCCGGGCCTCTTGTAAGTAGGCATCCGGGCCTCTTGTAAGGAGGCTTCCGGGCCTCTTGTAAGGAGGCTTCTGGGCCTCTTGTAAGGAGGCTTCCGGGCCTCTTGTAAGGAGGCTTCCGGGCCTCTTGAGGGGCCCGGAAGCGCCCGAGAGATATATAGTGCAGGTTCTCTCTTCCTCGCTAATGTGGTTTTGTACTTACTCAACATGTAAAACACTGTCGATGAACGATGGCTCCTCCGCACTACACAGCTTGTATGGAGATACCACGTTCAAAACACCCCACTTACAATTTTATACATTGCTATGCACGAATGCTTTGTATTGGCCTCTTCCCTTATTAGTGCAGTAAGCAGTACTTCATAGAGTGAACATCAATCGGTGCACCAAACATAAAACTTCACTGCGGGCTGAAAACGAAGCGATTTTCCAAGGACTGATTTCAAAACCCTTTCCACGATTGGAGACTGAAAGTCCATCCAACTGGGAGCTGCTATTCGGCTTCTTGATTCGGTTGACCTCCGAGCAGTTTGCTCAATGTTAATAAAGAGACACAAACTTCTTCTTCTTCTTCTTACCGCACGGCTATGGAGGGCCCGCCAATATATCAAGTTTTAAAATCTTACTAATTTTTCGAGCCCGATCAAATAGAGATCTGAGCAGGCAAAGCCGCGTTGTCGATAGCACTTCTATTCGGCTTTCACTTATTTCTCCATGAATAGTAGAACAAGTGGATTCGTAACTAGGTACACTAGTGAAGGCTTAATAGGATATCAAGTGTCAGCGACAAATACAGATTAAATATTTTCTTTCTCAGAGCAAATCAAAGTAACCTAGAAGTAGGTTACCACTCGCTCCTCATACACAACCGTAAATAGAATTTGAGCAAATTTTGTCCGTAGTTTGAATTATCGTTGAACGAACAAATTTCATCAATACTATGAGCATTTGCGGTTTTAAGGTCTGAGGGAAGGGTTTTCCTTAGCTTAGCTTAGCTTAGCTTAGACTGACTGTACATATCAATGGTTGCTACTCCGTGATTGATCAGAACTGGTGCAAATTGCACTACGATCCAAATGAATAGTGGTTGGGATTTACCAACTATTCTCGAAGTGCACGTTTCAGCAGCTCGAAAATGTTGATCAATAACGGCGCCGGCCAAGTCCTTACAGTCAGTTGGGAAAGGGAGGGAATGTGAGTGTGTGGTAATTGTTACTACTAGAGACCGAGAATACCTCTGCATCTCCACAATTACCACGGGAAGGAAGTAGGGTTAGTTGGGTGGGGTAATCAGTAACATAGATCGGGATTCACCATGGAAAGTAATGTGACCTATGCAACCTACACAGCAGTATTAGCATTTTCTTAACTTGTTCAATTGTTCATTCTTCGCGAGAATAAACAATCAATCGCTCAAAGTGAGTGATTGTTCATTTGAATTTCGGATTAGGCGCCCGCGTCATCATTTTGTTAACGTAAGAAACATAAAAAAGAAACGGGATTAAAATTGAAAATAATTGATAGTAATCGGAAAGCTAATGTCATTCAGCAACCCTTATTTTATCTCTATTTGAGGTTAAATAAGAATGTAAATTTACGTTCATTTTACATGCCTTTTTTTTGCATTACTTTCGCGCGCGTGTGTGTGTCGCTTACCGTGACCAGTATACCGTAATCAGGATCTCACTGGTATTAATCCTGATGTGCCGGTTGGCACTCGTGTTGGGCTTGTGCGCTTTGAGCGGCACACGGTCGCTTCCCAGTCTACATAAAATCGCACATGGTGCAATACAGGATGCTAAATTGAAGACGATATATAAATGTGGAGAAGTACTCCTATTGCCTGCACTTCAGCATCCTACACGACACCATATACGTTCATGTGTTGACTGGGTTTGATAGGGCCTGCTTATAGACACATGCAGCTTTTTGTAGAGGTTTAACAGAGCCCACTGTCAAACCCCACCACATCCTAGGCAGGCCCCCTAACTCGCAGTGGCCATGGGGAGGGGTCGTCAAGCCCTTGGACATAGTCCCTGCTGCCCCCTTTTAAGGTCTGAGGGAAGGGTTTTCCGTTAAAAAAGCACGTGGTAGCACTCTCTGAGAGAGAAAATTGCCCAATTCAGCCCGCCAGAATGATGCTGTCAGTGTCGCCAAAATTATTTCATCATTATGCAGTTTACAATTGCTTGAGAATTTGCCGTAAACGGAGAACAAAAGGAATTGGCAACAATGGGGAAGAAATTTATCACTCATGCAGTGGTTCGGCGAGAGAACAGCAGCAGCGCCGACCAATCACGCAAAGAGGAAATCAAAATAAACAAACTCCAGCTGGTTTTGGAAAATGAAAACATGAGTCGTTTCTAGAACAACATTAGAAAATATCGTAGGAGGATTTCTGAACAAGGTTTCCACACAAGCTTTGAAAAGTATTTGGGTGATAACAGTGGTGCTGGTGTAAGTAAGACAAATAAGACAAATAAGACAAATAAGACAAATAAGACAAATAAGACAAATAAGACAATTAAGACAAATAAGACAAATAAGACAAATAAGACAAATAAGACAAATAAGACAAATAAGACAAATAAGACAAATAAGACAAATAAGACAAATAAGACAAATAAGACAAATAAGACAAATAAGACAAATAAGACAAATAAGACAAATAGGACAAATAAGACAAATAAGACAAATAAGACAAATAAGACAAATAGGACAAATAAGACAAATAAGACAAATAAGACAAAACAAATAAGACAAATAAGACAACAAGACAAATAAGACAAGTAAGACAAATAAGACAAATAAGACAAATAAGACAAATAAGACAAATAAGACAAATAGGACAAGTAAGACAAATAAAACAAATAAGACAAATAAGACAAATAAGACAAATAAGACAAATAAGACAAATAAGACAAATAAGACAAATTAGACAAATTAGACAAATAAGACAAATAGGACAAGTAAGACAAATAAAACAAATAAGACAAATAAGACAAATAAGACAAATAAGACAAATAAGACAAATAAGACAAATAAGACAAATAAGACAAATAAGACAAATAAGACAAATAAGACAAATAAGACAAATAAGACAAATAAGACAAATAAGACAAATAAGACAAATAAGACAAATAGGACAAGTAAGACAAATAAAACAAATAAGACAAATAAGACAAATAAGACAAATAAGACAAATAAGACAAATAAGACAAATAAGACAAATAAGACAAATAAGACAAATAAGACAAATAAGACAAATAAGACAAATTAGACAAATTAGACAAATAAGACAAATAAGACAAATAAGACAAATAAGACAAATAAGACAAATAAGACAAATAAGACAAATAAGACAAATAAGACAAATAAGACAAATAAGACAAATAAGACAACAAGACAACAAGACAAATAAGACAAATAAGACAAATAAGACAAATAAGACAAATAAGACAAATAAGACAAATAAGACAACAAGACAAATAAGACAAATAAGACAACAAGACAAATAAGACAAATAAGACAAATAAGACAAATAAGACAAATAAGACAAATAAGACAAATAAGACAACAAGACAAATAAGACAAATAAGACAACAAGACAAATAAGACAAATAAGACAAATAAGACAAATAAGACAAATAAGACAAATAAGACAAATAAGACAAATAAGACAAATAAGACAAATAAGACAAATAAGACAAATAAGACAAATAAGACAAATAAGACAAATAAGACAAATAAGACAAATAAGACAAATAAGACAAATAAGACAAATAAGACAAATAAGACAAATAACAAGACATTGTTTATTAAACGAGAGGATCGCACTCCATGCCCCCCAGGAACTGTCTGGGCGGGACGGTATAGAATGCGAATTCAATCGCACTCTGCTGTGCCAAAGGCTTGCTTGGCTAAAGCATTTGATGAGTTTGATTGCCTTAACGTAAGCGGTCGCGTGTACTCAGACGACTAATGACGGTGAAAGACCGACACTTGATTACAATTAATTGCATATTATTCGGCAACTCGGCCGTAATGGCATGGAGTGCGATCCTCTCGTTTAATAAACAATGTGCACTCGCTTGGCTGTGGGTATACAATAGTAAAGCACATGTGGAGATTGGACAAATCAAGCATCCGAAAGATATTCAATTTGCAAAAAAGAGAGCTAACCGCGGTGGAGGTTGGTACTCGGATTCTGATGGCTTTTCCGCAATCGTGACCTTTAAGTGGTCTTGTTGTGTAGGGGTTATCACGCCTATCTAGAGAGTAGGAGGTTGAGGGTTCGAGTCCCTCCAAGACACGTGGATTCTTTTTCGCAAATTTCATATCAATTTGTCCATTTCGAAACATATGCTGTGCATATGCACAGCCAAGATATTTAACAAAAAAAAAAACTTATTTTTTATTTATTTTTATTCAAATTTTTTAAAATATCGAACACTTTTGAATTATTATCAGCACAGTTTGAGTATAGTTTTGCTTTAATTTTATTTTCCGACAATGGAATGAAACAGTGAAATTTTTGGGTTCCTTGGATCGTTTTCGCGTTATTAAATTGCTCGCTGAGCTCTGAAGCCTTTATTTCGTACTCTTCAGTAGTAGTAAAACAAAATGATAATTTGGTTAAATCTTTTTCTTTTCTACGATTTGCCCAATCAAAAAGTTCTTTCGCAGTTTTAATTGGATGCTCACGTTCTTTGGCTAAACTTGCTCTTGTGGCCATGCGCTTTATTGTTCCTCCAATAGCATCACAAGGACCTTTGCCATGTGATGTAGCAAAAATGCCATTCTGCATCAATTCCGTACATTGATTTAAATTGACATAGGCTCGAAAAATTCTTACGATTTTTGTACTGCGACGCTGCTCCATCAGACATGAAATATATCTTTTTGACTTCTTTATGCTTATCAACGCGTAAAAGTTAATCATTTTTTCAATGAACAAGTTTACGGATACTGAATCGTGTCTTAAATCTTCGGAAATTATAATAAAACTTAAGTGTTCAATTTGCGTACTTCCATTAAAATAAATAACGAATGGATGAATTGTAGCTTGTTGTACGTTCCAGTGATGGGACTGCACTTCATCTTGCAATACAAAGCTGTAATTTCCAGAAAATTACAAATGACTAAAAATTCACCATTTTGTAATGTATTTTTCGTATTTTTTAAAAAGCTGGATTGTTCTGTTTTAATGAAATCGTGAGGGATTAAACTTTCTAATTTCAAGCAAAAATATGACACAAACTCATCTACAGGTTTTACAATAGTTTCTATGTCACACCTATCCGTGGTCACCCATTGCTCAAATGATAACTGATCAATATATTTTTCTTCAAACTCAGCGAATAAAAGTATTTTCCAATGATGAAGAATCTGGATAATCCGAACAAGATCGTAGATAGCAATTTGATGTTGTATTTTCACACAAAAGACTACCAGTTAACATTTTAATATCCTTTGTTAAATTGATTCTTTTCAAACTATGTAAAATAAGATTAATATTCTCATGGGTTGTGCACACACACATTATGTGTTCCTGAATTGGAAAGAAGCTTACATTGCCTTGGCCGAAGGCTTGCAAATGAGGAAAAACCTATTTTAATATTATCGTGAATTTCCTTGAAGCGTGTGTACGCTTCTTTCAAAGTCGTCATCATTAATCGTTTTTGGATTGCTTGACGCTTTCCATCTTTTTTACTGATACATAATCTTTTTGACCAGGCATAGCTCGACTTACTTCATCATCTTCAAAATATTGAACTACTATTTCTTTTGTCTCATCTGTTAATGCAGTACTAGACCTAGTATTTTTGGTTGAAAGACAGTTATTCTTCAATTGTTTTGCCTCTTTTACTGTATTTCTATTGGTTTTGAACTCATCAATGGCATCCTGAATAGACCACGAACTTGGCAGCATCGACAAAATCAATAATTTTTCTTTCCTTGTCGTGGCTGCATTCGAGAACCTTTCCTTCATATTTATAATTACCTCATCGTAGTCTGTATTTTCCACATCATCAGGTCCTAATTTGAAGAGGTTTCTTCGTACAGCTTCGTTTATTTCACGGTATTTTTCTCCGGGTAATAAACGTAGTCCATCTTACTCCATTTAATCGGAGTCACTTTTATCCCAGCTATGCCCTCGTTAAAGTGTTCGATGTTGACCTTTTGGATACACTCATCTTCCGATTGATTTGTTGAAACAGATTTCGCTGATGGTACGGTGGCAAGGCTCTCAGCACTTAATACTTCTGGTAATTCCTCAGTTGTTGTCGATACATCTGGCAATTCCTCAGTTGCTGTCGTTTTCGAACTTCCTGCGCTCTGCTCAACCGATGATATACAGATTGCTCTTTTGTCAACGTTTAGACGGCAGGACGTGCAAATGCGTAAATTTGTATTCAATGTGAACATTGGAGCATAACCAGTCGCTTTCAGTTTATCTATGGTGCTTTCGGTGAGATTTCGTAACTCTTTTGAACACTTTTTCCATCAAACGGCCTACAAAAGTTGAGAAAGCGGATTCTCATGTTGTTCGTTATATTTTAATAAACAAAATCACTTTTAAGTTTTTACTGACTAGTTTGGTGTCATTTGCTTGACTGAAGAAAAAATTACTATAAGATCTTTAACAACCTTAGTAGTAGTAATTTTTTGCTTTTTCGTGAGCATTGTCATGGTATGTACCTATCATGCATTTGTTGTTGTTGAAGATACCCGTTTCCTCCCGATCATAAAGTCTATTCTCTAAGAGGTATATTTTTTGCAGGTAAACTATAGACGTACACGTGTATATAAATCTTTGATTTTGCAGCTTTTGTCTTAAAAATAACATTTCTGATATGTTTCTATCAACGTTATTATCAACAGGTTTCAACACTATTAAAAGAATTTTTCGCCAGTCACGTGCAATGAAAATTATGACACTATCAATACTTTTGATCACAACACTGGATCATGTCTAAGTTTCTTATAGATGCTATGAATAATTAAATCAAAATATCATGAGAACAACTTGTTTAAATCACGTCCCTTAACAATAAAATCTGCATCAAACTGCAATTCTCGAAATAACTTACACAGAAAAAAATTTTTTTTTACTAAATTTGAAAATTGTGAAATGTTAGAAATGACATAACTTTTTTTTTGTTTATTAGTTCACCATCACCAAATTTCTATGGTAGATAACTAATATAATGGACCGTTTAAATTACGTTCGAAAAAAGATAGGGTTTTGAGATATTTGAGTTTTTGTGACAAAAATGATATTTTTAAAGGCAAAAAAAATTTTTTTTACTGTGCACATTTTCTTAAGAATCACCATTTAGTTGTCTAACTTTGCTGAAAAAATCATAACAATCGAACATTCCGTTTTTGCTGTGCAGCTTTTTAAATATTTTTGAACCATTTTCACATACACCCTTTTGAAAAGTTAGTCGTGACTCAATATGAAGATTTGATATCGAAAAATGACGATTTAGATGAAATTGAAAAACTGTGCAGAGTTTCAAATATTTTCGAAATGGTCGCTCAGGATCGACTGACATGCCCCCGTGGAATGCCTCTTCTTCAGAAATTCCAAGAAGGACCATCTAGATGAGTTGTTATATCAACTGCTTTTTCCTTAATCCTATTTTCAATTTTGTACAAACGTTTGTAACGTTGAAGTTAAAACATATACTTAAAATCAGTAATATTATAAAAACGAACTCGAAAAAAGACGTTCAATAAATTGTTGTAATGTTCAGCGTAATATTTAACATTGATATTTAACGTGTATTTGCTTAGAATTTAGTTTTGGGTCGCGCGTATTTGGCGCAGAATGGATTTTCAGTGGTAATAGTGGTAATAGAGTATATTTGCTGAAACACAAAATCACGTTAACCAAGAATATTCAAAAGCTTTATACAAACGTTTGAAAGTTACACAAAATTCAGTAGCTATTTACCTATTCACATCAACAAATAAATCAAATTTTAAATTGAAATATTTAGACTCAAAACAGTGACAATTTTTGGAATTCTAATGGAGAAATTTCAAAAATTTTCGTTGAAATCTTAGAATAAGAAACGAAAAACTCTTTAGTAAGTATATTAGTGGTTCTGAAAAGATCCATTCACAATGTTAGATGTAAATTTCCTCTTGAGCGGTTCAACTGGGAGTTTATGATTGCTTAAAACATTATGAATCGATGTCTGCAGGAATACCAAACGCTTAACCGCTGCTGCCATCGGCCGAGAAAACTTGATCAGTAGTGTTGTCGTCGACACTCTATCGTCACACACCGCCGTGCCGCGCTTACTGTTGGCTTCTCGACAATGCCGGGCTGAAAATGCCGATGATGCTGACCTGAGAATGCTGACGATTCTGCCTTGCTCTTAAAAAGGCTTTAGGTTTGCGAATGCGTGGCTGAGACGATGATGCAACCGTTCAAAAATTCCGACGATGCGATGCTGTTATTGCTTTGCCTGTTTCGGTCAGATTGAGAGGAAAAATTCGCGCTGCGCTATTTTATGCCTTCTTAGCAGACCTAGCGTGAGCTCATTCGTTGACGTCTGCACCAATCAGAACGTGGTAATGGAATGATGCAAGAATGATGCGGTACCCATATTTATAGGTTCTCGTGAATTCAATGTTTTGCTTTGAAAACAGTTTTAGGCCTATTGAAACAAGTTTTCGGATATTATCAAGCATTAATATGAAAGGCATACTTGAAAGCTGTCGATTGAGGGGTCTACTGCAGAAATCTGTTCACTAGGGTAAAAGCTATTAACGTTTGAAATCTTTCAACACAGCGTAACGCGGCCGATTTAGAAATTTTGAAATGACACCCGGTATAGTAAAGAGAGACGTAAGTCCTACGTCAAAATATTTGTTCAAATTAAAAATCGAATCACATCTAAGCAACACGGTTTCTTTAAAGGTCGTTCGACAGCCACAAATCTAACAGAATTCGTTAATTATTCTTTGGATGCAATGGATAGTGGTCACCATGTAGAAGCCTTGTACACAGATTTTAGCAAAGCTTTTGATCGCGTTGATTTACCCATGCTTTTGTTCAAACTGCAGAAGATGGGAATTCAAACAAAACTTCTTCATTGGCTTGAATCGTATCTAACAAGTCGGGTTCAAATTGTAAGATTCAAAGGAAAATTATCAACCCCAATACAAGCCTCTTCTGGAGTTCCTCAAGGATCTCATTTAGGTCCGTTACTTTTTATTTTATTTGTAAATGACCTCCCTCTTGTGCTTCATAAATTGAATGTCTTAATTTATGCGGATGACATGAAACTTTTCCTAAAATCAAAACTGTCGAGGATATCGATACATTCAAAGATGAAATATTGGTATTCCATACATGGTGTAAAAAAAGTCTTCTACAGTTGAATATAAAAAAATGCAACTCAATAACCTTCAGCAGAAAACGAAACATACTCAGCGCAAATATTAGTTTTGATGATCAGAACGTAGTAAGAAGCAATAGAGTAAGAGATTTGGGAGTAATATTGGATTCAAAACTAACTTTCATCGATCATTATAACATAATTGTAAGCAAATCCAACAACAAGTTAGGTTTTATAAAACGATTCTGTTACAATTTCCAGGACCCATACACAATAAAAACACTATATACAGCTTATGTAAGGCCAATCTTAGAATATTGCAGCATAGTTTGGTCCCCATTTTCAGCTATTCATGCCAACAGAATTGAGTCAGTTCAAAAACAATTTTTATTATATGCACTACGAAAGTTAGGGTGGACCGAATTTCCATTGCCACCATATGTAGCTCGTTGTAAGCTCATCAATATTCATTCACTGAAAGTGCGTCGAGATTTAGCAATGGTAACTTTTATAAACAATATTGTTACAAACAGAATTGACTCAACGGAGCTAGTATCAAAACTTAATTTTTATGTTCCATTACGATCTTTACGACATCGTCAAATATTCTCCGTAAATTATCATCGAACAAACTATGCAAAAAATGGCCCAATGAATCAAATGATGATCACTTATAATAAACATTGTGACACTATTGACTTATCGATGTCCAAAACACAGCTGAAACAGATCTTCTCTCGTATTATAAGCTAATGACACTTTACAATAAGTTTAAAGTTATTTAGAATAGTTAAGAATACAAATGTAAATAGGTCTACAATTATGATTGACGACAATAAATAAATAAATAAATAAATAAATAAATAGAATGATCTGCAGATCAATCCACGAACGGAAGGCTATTGGTATATGTTTGCATTTCAAGTAGTTCAAGTTGTTGTCATTAGCTCTGGGCAGTTATTGAAGAATAAACAAGATGTGAAACCTCATCTTGATATATTAGCATTCCAAGTAGTCATTGTTGTCTTGTTGTTGTTGGTTCCAGGTAGTATAAAAACTTCATTCATATCACTAATATGAAGTTGTCTATTCTTTGGAAATGCAAAATGTGAATAAATTGTGCGTTGCTTCCGTATCGAGTGGTGTGCCACCGAAAACTTAGAAGTCTTACTCCATAAATTTATAGGATGACCAATAGAATATGCCATGAACGCATTTTATTCATGAGCCCCAAAGGCATGTACCAAATTTAAAACAGGCTGATATATCTCTGGTGTAGATCCTAATGTCTTACTTCAGGGTTTTCTTGGATTACCATGGACATTTGAAATGGGTGCATTCTATTCTACGTACCATAAAAGGCATGTATAACTATTCAAATAGGCCGAAAGAACTCTGGTTACGCGTGAAGTTCTTGAGGATTGTTCAAGTGTTCTCTTGGATACCCATGAACATATGCAATGAAAGCGGTATATTCTATGTACCACAAAAGGCATATGTCACTTTTGAAACAATCCGAAAGGTATCTGGTTACGTGTGAAGATCCTGAGGCCTATTCTAGCATTTTCTTGGAACATCATAAACATATGCAATGGACGTATTCTATTCTATGTACCACAAAGGGCATGTACCACTTTTGAAACAAGCCAAAAGATCTCTGGGTACCCATGCAGATTTAAAGGCCTATTCCAGGGTTTTCTTGGATGACCATGAACCTATGCAATGGACGCAATCTATTCTATGTACCACAAAGGGCATGTAACACTTTTGAAAAAATCTGAAAGATCTTTGGTTACGCGTGTAGATCTTAAGGCCTTTTCCAGGATTTTCTTGGATGACCATCAACATATGCAATGAAAGCGCTCTTTTATATGTACCACAAAGGGCATGCACCACTTTTGAAACAATCTAAAAGATCTCTGGTTACGCATGTAGACCTGAAGGCCTTTTCCAGGGTTTTCTTGGATGACCATGAACATATGCAATGAAGGCGCCAGAAGACTTATCCGAGAGATTTCTTCGATAACGCAGAACATATGTAGTGATCACATTTGATTTCAAGATGCGCAAAGAACATGTACCACTTTGGAGACAAGTCCATAGACCCATGGTTACGAGTGTAGACCTTAAGGCCTTACTCCAGAGATTTCTTGGATGACTCGGAACATATACTGTGAACGCATTCTATGCTAAGTACCACAAAGAGCATGTACCGTATTTGAATTTGCATAATAGGCCTTTGGTTACGCGAGTAGATCCTTAGGCTTTACTCCAGAGATTTCTCGGATGACTAAGACCTCATTTCAGGAATTTTTGCATTACCCGAAGCATATACTGTGAACACCTTCAATTCTAAGAAGCGCAAAGAGCTTGTAGCATATTTGAAACTGGTTGAATGACCTTTGGTTACGCGTGTAGACTCTTAAGCCTTACTTCAAAGATTTCTTGTATAACCATGGGCATAAGCTGTAAACCTTAACAATGGGAAAAAAGTATATGAGTTTCTGTTTCCAAAACTGTCAAAATTATCCAAATCGGTTGAAAATTGTTGAAGTTATGATAATATCAATTTATGGGAACACGGGTACCCTGTCGGCCATCCACGTGTGTTTTTTTTTTGTTGGCCGCATAAGGGTTAAAAATTCAATGCCTGTGGGCAAAATAAATGCTTCAATTTGTATGTTTCACCGGCATCGCATCTTATATATGATAAATAATCGAAATCGAGCGAGACATACGATTAATTTGTCAAAATTCAGTCGGTAAATGATGAAAACAGATGCAAACATACAGAGAAAACGACAAATGTTAGGAATGACATAATTCAATTTTTAGTATGTCTTTAACTTTTTTTTTTTTTAAAGCTCGATTATTGTCTAAGGTCTTTCATTAAGAGTAATATTATTGAATCCAATCATTCACAGTCAAATTCTAAAAGTACAAGGTGCATGTTAAGGTACCGAACATAAAAACAGCTTTTCAATCCCGTAGAGCACTTCTGATTGAATATTGAAAAGATAGCTTAAAATCGTAATTTCATAATTAAATTTGGATTGAACTCCACGGTCTGTTACCATAAGGGATACAATTGGATGATTTCCATGTGGCTAGTAAAAATTAACTTTTTTAAGAGTTCGGCAGCTTATTTAATGATATCTTGGTGAATTTAAATGATTCAACCAAATTTGTTCCTACGGTGACTGAGTCTTCAAATATAAAGTGGCATCTTATAATGTATCCGTGTGCTGCTCTTTTATTAATATTATTATTAATGACTGTCCTGAGCTTATATGCTACCTATACATCGACTTTTAAATAAAGTTATACTTAATTTGAAATATGCCGTTCCCAACATTTGTCGTTTTCTTTGTATGTTTACATCTGTTTTCATAATTTACCGACTGAATTTTCCCAAATTTATCGTATGTCTCGCTCGATTTCGATTATCTATCATATATAAGACACGATGCCGGTGAAATCCATATCTTAAAGCATCTATTTTGCCCAGCAGCATTAAATTGTTAAATAGCATTGTTTATACATCTTACTTGTTCGCCATTTTGATTAAAACATGGTTTAATTTCGAAACATTGAATGTTTAAGTAGCGGATGTTTATTATTATAAATATAATCATGAAAAAACAATATTAAAATACTTTAATCGTGTTTATAATAAGAAATTTTATAGAAAAACATTAGCTGTACGCTCAATTTTGTCACATCTAATAGGCGTATTTTGAGATTATTTTCAAATAAATGAACTTTAGAGAAAAAATTTCAACCATTTTATGTACGCATACATTGAAGGAAGGGATAAATATTGAAATGCATTAAAAACAACCGAGCCAACAATTAAATTTCCTTTGGAATTTTTGAATATATTCATCTAATCCATGCTGTACGCTCAATTTTGAGAGTGACTGTACATTTAAACATTCTTGGCTTTTCTAAAAGATGATGAAAGTAATAATGATGCTTATAGTCTGTTTATAACGAGATTTATAACATGATATAAAGTTATATGAAAACTTCTACGTCAAGATACTCGTTATCATAGCTTGAACATGATAAAGCTTGTAGTCGCTTGTAGGCTCTCAAAATAGTGTTAGCTACATTCTCAATATGTTTTAGGATACTGTGAATTTCGTGCAGATTTTAGAACATATGTAATTTCACTTTATTCTTTCAAAAATGGACACATTCAGGCTTCTGATTAATTGTTTGTTTATAATTTAACTTCAATTGAGATTGTTTTCAATTATCTGCAATGAAATTGCCATAGCATCATTATTCTATAAATGAATGTGTACTGTACAAGATACGATACAATGATGACCCAATTTTAAGCACGTTCAAGTGTTGTCTGCCCCTGATTTTATGACAGTTTTGATTTCATTTCTCCACGAACCAATTCTGCCACATTTTTTGTACAGAATTTTGTAATACTTAAAAATAATTAATGATTTTCATCGTCTGTTGCTTAGACCTTAGAATAAATTACTTCAAGAACTTGGAAGTCCAAAGAAGAAGAAGAATTATTCCAAATATTAGACTACTAACTATATGACAGTCAAAAACCATTAATTACTTTATATTTGAGCTATTTGGAATTCTCTAAAGAATTTTTCTCGATACATTTTAAAAGGAGCGAGAAAGGCATCATCACCGGTAGGTGATTAACCTGGGTTTTTGTAACACATATTTAATAAAATAAACCGGAATGTACTTACATTGATGTTGCAGATTCGCTTGTCGTATTTCACGTTGTTGTCTTCGCCAAAGTTTTGACATAATTATCCAATACGTGATTGCCTTCGTCGCCAGTGGAAAACACAACTGCCACGCGCCCAGGAAGATCACATATGCCCATTCGAATGATTTGCTCGGCCATATTTCGCGACACTCCATTGGCTGTTGAATGCTGCTGGCGACAGCGTCGAGGGTGGTGTCCAGATTGATCATGGGTTGCAGTTGCTGCACGAATAACAAGGGAGAGATCACCAGGAAGCTGAGAATCCAAACCAGGGCTATCATTTTGGACGCGTGGAACCGGGTTTGCCAGCGACGGGATGAAAGCGGCCGACAGATGGCGAAGAAGCGTTCCAGTGCTATGGCCACCAATGTCCACACGGTCACCGAAACGAAAACGGCTGCAGTTGGATGGAGAAATTGAATAACTTTTATTGCGGAGTAAATTATTAATCACACTGTGTTTGTTTGTGTATGTCTGTGTGTGTGTTTTTTGACGTAAACTACGTCTAAGGGGAAGCCTCAGATACAGGGTGCAAAATGAAAATTTCCAAATTGGGGACCGTCACGAAATCATGTAAGATTTCAAACGGTAATAGCGTCTTTATCTTTCGATGGATTTTCGACATTTGCTTATCAATCGATTCGGAAACTCTCCAGCAATTTGCCAATTCTATTGATACTATTGGTTATCAACGTTAAACTATTGAAAATGTTATTTCTTTCCAAACCGGGTGAAAAATTCAATCCCGTTCATAAATCCCCAACACGGACATCAGATTGCAGTAACGTACGGGCCTTTTGATCCACTGCTTCGTTTTCCCTGTGTATAAAGATATTTATTTATTTATTTCGTCAAACATAATGTAGACTACATTAAAAAACTTATAACTATGTTCTATTGTAACTAATGTTCCTAAAATATTTTCTTAGGCTCATACGAGGCATGGCTAAATCAATTGCTTCACAATACTGATTGTAAACAGACATCATTTGATTCATTGGACTAAATTTTGCATAATTTGTTCGATGATGACAGGTGGCAAACAAGTTTCGATTTCTCAATTGCCGAGTTGGAGTGTAAAAATTTAAACAAGACAATAGTTTGGTGGAATCAATGCGGTGCGAAACAATATCATTCACAAATGAGATCATGGCAAACTCACGACGCTTTTTCAATGATTGGATATCTATAAGCATACATCGCGCCTCGTACGACGGAAGTGGGAATGTTGTCCACCTAATTTGCGTAAGGCATATAAAAGGAATTGCTTTTGAATTGATTCTATTCGATCATCATGTGATTTCATATACGGAGACCATACAATACTACAATATTCTATAATTGATCTGACATACGCAACGTACAAAGTTTTAATTGTATAAGGATCTTGAAAGTTATAACTAAATCTTTTAATAAAACTGAGCATATTTGTTGCTCTATGGATAATTGTGTTGTAGTGGTCAGTAAAGGTTAGCTTAGCATCTAAGATTACACCCAAATCTCTAACCCTTTCACATTTTTTTACTGGTTGATTTCCTATAGTTACAGTTATCGATGGTGTGCTCCGTTTTCTACTGAAAGTGATCAAATTACATTTCTTGACATTAAGTTGTAGTAAGCTTTTGTTACACCAGTTATCAAATATGCGTATTTCGTTCAAGTAGATGTCATTGTCAACAGTATTTTTAATTTCCATAAATAGTTTCATATCGTCCGCATAAATAAGGATTTTAAGATGCTTAAGAATGAGTGATATATCGTTTACAAACAATATGAATAGAAGAGGTCCTATATGCGAGCCTTGGGGAACTCCAGATGTTACATTGACTGGAAGCGACTGTTTCCCTTCAAATCGTACTATTTGTTGGCGGTCAGTTAAATACGATTTAATCCATTTAAGGAGTCTCATCTCAATTCCCAATTTCTCAAGCTTGAAAATCATCATAGGAATATCGAGTCTATCAAATGCTTTGCTAAAGTCTGTGTAAAGCGCCTCAACATGACTACCTTTGTCCATAGCATTCAATGAGTAATTTACAAATTCTAAAAGATTGGTAGTAGTCGAACGTCCTTTAAAGAACCCGTGTTGTGCATCTGTTATTATATGTTTTATTTGGTTGAACATCCTTCTATTGATGATTGATTCAAAGAGTTTAGGAATACATGAAATAATGGCCACTCCACGATAATTTCTAAAATCAGATTTTTTCCTGATTTAAAAATTGGTATTAGAAAAGACTTCTTCCATTCTTTTGGAAAGCTACTGGTTTCTAAAGATAACTTGAATAACCAAAATAAAGGTGTCGTAAATTCGCTTGCCAACTTTTTCAAAAACATAGGTGGAATTCCATCTGGTCCGGATCCTTTTGAGGCATCCAAATTCTGTAGAGCTGCCAAAATCTCCGTTGCATTAATTTGGTTTACACCAACACTGCTTAAATAGTCAGGAAAATGTGAAAAATCACGATCATTTTCGGAAAATTCGGTATATGTCTCTTGCAAAAGAGTACAAATTTCATCAGCATTATCTCCTAATTTTTCATCTAAAGTCATTTTCGATGGAAAATTGCTGGATTTTAGCTTGGTTTTGGCATACTTGAAAAAGTTTTTTGGACATGATTTGATTTCATTTTCGGTTTTAGCATTATACTCCGTAAGAGTCGAAGACATGGCTAAACTAAGTTGATCGCAAATATTCAAATAGTTTTCTAAATTTTCTTGACTTGTGTATTGTTTATAAAGTTTATGAGCCTTTTGCTTTCGGTTTTTCAAATTTTTGATTTGTTTGTTGAACCATATTGGGTTTTTTGAGTTATAATTGCGACGTTTCCTCACGAGTGGTACTTCATTCCGAACAATGTCTAATAAAATTGCATAAAAGTCTGTAACAGCACATTCAATGTCAGTTTGATTTTGTAAAATTTGTTGCCAATTAGCTCTGTTCAATTTTTGTTTAATGTTGTCAAAATTTGCATTTTTATAATCGAGAATATTTTCGAAATCATAGCCATAAGGATCATGGTTCCGATGCACAAATACAGAGTATTCTATTGCTGTGTGAAATGCTTCATTTTTCCATAACGGCGATAGAGACTCATTTACAGAAATCATCGAGAGTGTTTGTGAATAAAAAGTCCAAATAGCAATTTTGGCGATTTTTCACATGATTGATTTGATTCAAGCCTAAACATGCAGTTTTTCAAAATAAATTGTAAAGTCTCATTTTTACCGACAATTGGCAGCAAAATACTTTTATTCTCAAGATCTGAAATTACGCTGTTTGAAATCGCCGTAAATGTGAACTTTGAATTCAGAAGGAAAATGGGAAATAATTTCTTCAGCATTTTGGAAGAACTTTTCATATGAGGATTTACAAGCTTGATCTGGAGGAAAGTACACTGTTGCAAAATGTGAGTTTCACCATCAATATGCGTTTTTACCCACACATGCTCAAATTCATTAAATTTGGTAGAATCAATGAGCTCCGAATTATGTTTTGAGGAAATTGCGATGAGAACACCTCCGCCAGACATTCTTTGCGCTAAGACGAGATCTCGGTCATCTCTAAAAACATTATAATCACTACCAAAAACTTCCTCGCTTTTAACGCTTTCTGACCAACTTGTTTCAGTTCCTAAAATAACAGAGAAAGAGGAACTCAAAATTTGTTTATGTATTTCGATCATTTTGATAGCACTTTTCATACGATTGAAGTTCTGACAGTATACAAGTAGTTCTGTTGCCTGTGCGTTTGATGAATTTTTTGGTAGTTCGTCAATACCATTACAATTTTCTACGACTTCCTCCAATGAGTGCGTTAAGTTGATCGGAAGTACTATTTGTTGGTCACAAAAAGACCCGTGTATCGCGTGCGCGCATCATTTTCATTCTGCATGTCACGGAGAACTGACGATTTCGTTCGCACGGGAGGGCTCGGCTCGTTGATTGAGATTTATGAGTCATGATGCGGATGAAATTTTTCGTCAGGTGGTGGTGGCGGTCGTGGCAACAGCAGTACATCTTTTCATCCGTGTTCCCAACAGCATCGTTGAATCTAGCAATCAACGTCGTGCTGTTGATGATGCACATAAGTGGAAATTAATCGGTTCATTTCAGGACCACCATTATGTTTGGGAGGAAGGTTAAGTTGAAATAATTTTTTGACGTAAACTACGTCTAAGGGGAAGACTCAGATACAGGGTGTAAAACGGAAATTTTCAAATTCGAGACCGTCGCGTAATTGAGATAGATTTCAAACACTAATAGCGTCTTTATGATTAATTATTTTAGAGCGTCTTAGGGGAAATGCTACAAGGTTAAAAGACTATTATTCTTCCATTTACTTCCACTATTAACAAGAGTGGAAGTAAATGGAAGAATAATAGTCTTTTAGCGTCTTTATCTTTCGATGGTTTTTTAATCACTTACTCTGCAGAAGTCGAATGATGGATTGAATCTTATGAATTTTTGCGTTACTGCTGCCGATTTATTGCAACAATCTCATGAATTTACTGTCAGTCAAACCAAATTCCTCCAATGAAAAATTTAATGCCCTGAAAAGGACAGATTTCAGATCATGCGGATTTCTAATCACCAACACAACAGCAACCATTCGATAGTCAGAATATCACAAGAGTATTTCACTCAAATGCAGATGCTGGCTCTATGGTTCTACCGCTACACTGCAACAGATTGCCATCGTTGGATTCTCTGTCGCAACGATCCTGTTACGAGCGCTACCTACGCCGTCGGTGGGAACGAAGAGCGTGCCTCAGAAGGAGAAGCTTCAAAAATGTATTTGCATGGATGGAAATTAAACCTGAAACAAGTAGCAGCAAAAATGATAATCTTGAGGGGAAATTTCACTGGTATTGATGCTATCCATGCGAATAAATTTTTGAAGCGTCCCTGACGCACGGTAGCGATTCCGCCACCGACGGAAACTATCAGCCATCACCAAGCGATTAATATGAACTTTGATCAAAATTCGTCTCGCCTCAAATTATGGCTTAAGAGCAGGTTTCACTGATGACACTTCAGACGCAACCGTTGCAGAAATAAACACCACCATAGCCGCCATCGTAGAGACACGTAAGAAAATTCCATCTGAGTGCTGTTGATGCTGACGACGACGACCGCGCGGCCCACACCATCGCCGGAATAAAATTTCCGGTAGGAGCTCCGCCGATGCCGAAGGTGGTACCATGGTCTGGTCTCCGCGACATCTCGAACGAAATGGCTCGCGCGCGCGGAAGAGCTGATTTCTTGTAATCAATTAAGTTAAACCTGTAGCCACGCCCCTTTGGGGGGTGTGTGACGGTTATACAATATTTTCAGTCATACCGGCCAACAAAGAGGCGGGACTAATGAGCCATCTTTATTGATTATAAGAAAACTGCTCTCCCGCGCGCATGTGGCTCATTCCAGTTCGAGACAGCAACACGTACGGACGTGTTTTTTTTTGCTCGCGCATTTTTTCGAAGTGTTTTTTCTCGTTCGTTCGCTGTTTACGTTTTCGCTTGTCGCGTTGGCGTTATTTTCTCCCGGACCCGTCATGGGAGACTCGGTGGCCGATTCGGTCGCTGGAAAAGTGCCTAAGCGCACTGCTCTTGGAGGCGCGGGTAACCCTCAAGCAGCTTTGCAGAGCAACGTGTTCTCGCCGTTGCCGCTTGATGACGCCGGCAATCCGCCGAAAAGAGGAAGAAGCAGCAATCGCAGCTGCCGCAGGTGCAACCGGAGCGGAAGGAGAAGTGCCCGCCCGTGTTTGTGAAGGGCGATCCGCCGGATTTACGCCCAAAATTCGCCAGCTGATCGCTAAGGGGCTGAAATGTACTTTTCGGCTCTGCAGCGAGGGCGTGAAAGTGATGCCGGCCAACAGGGACCATCATCAATCCGTCGTGGAGTTCCTCGAGGTCCACAAGTATGAGTACTACACTCATGACCACCCCGGCACGAAGCCGCTCAAGGCTTTGCTGCGAGGACTTCACGACATGAAGGAGGAAGAGCTCCAAGCAGAGCTTGAAAGTTGCGGACTGAAGCCAGTAGCCGTCCACAAGATCGCTCGTCACGACAAGGCGAGGAAATATCGCGACCAGCTTTACCTGATCCATCTGGAGCACGGCTCCACTACCTGGAAGGACCTGAAGCTGGTTGGCGTTATAAATTACACCGTCGTTGACTGGGAGCGATATCGGCCAGTGCACCGCGATGTCACGCAATGCGCCAACTGCTTCAATTTCGGGCACGGCACCAGAAACTGCCGCATGAAGCCGCGCTGCAACAAGTGTGGCGAACCCCATCCGACTGACGAGTGCGACAAAATGGAGGTGGCCGATCCCAAGTGCGCCAACTGTGGCGACAAACATCGGGCCACCACAAAGGGCTGCCCAAAGCGAGCCGAGTTCCTGGAAATCCGGAAGAAGGCTTCCACCAGGACCATTCCGAAGAAGAACCGTGTTCCTGTAATCAACGAGGTGAACTTTCCAGTTATCCCGGCTCCCCGTCGTGTGATTCCAATACTCCCACCGCTACAACCGCACAAGCGACTGGCAGCGGCAGCTGCATCGGTCCAAGCTCCAGCATCGTCGGCACCATCCACCAGCGAATGGCCCCCGCTTCCTCCTCCTGGGTTCCGTCGGCAGTCGGAGAACGAAGCCGTCCCACCGGAAGAATCTGCCCCGCTGTACACTTCGGAGCAGCTGATGCCGATCTTCGCGCAGCTCGCCACTCGACTGCGCGGCTGCAAAACCCGATTCGACCAGGTCTTCACACTTGGCATGTTCATCATTGAAAATGGCTGCTAGGGTGGGCCTGGTCAACTGGAACGCTTGCTCGCTAAAGAGCAAAACAATCGAGCTGAAGGATTTCCTTGAGGAGAAGGAAATAGACGTGGCGTTCATCACCGAAACGCACCTAAAACCGGAGGTGAACATCAACATCCGGACTTCCGCATCGTGCGACTCGACCGGCCGACCAGGGAGGTGGTGTGGCCATCGCTCTTCGCTACAACATCAACTGTCGTCTGCTTCCAAGCTTCCAGCTCAGTGTCATTGAGGCCATCGGTGTCGAAATCACCACTTTGGTCGGCACAATCGCGCTCATCGCGGCGTACTGTCCAACGCAAGCCAAAGCCGGCGATGGATCATCGGCTGCCCTTCGGAGGGACATCGTCAAGCTGACGCGGAGGCAAGGCCAGTATATCATTGCCGGCGACTTGAATGCCAAACATCAAGCCTGGGGCAACAGTCGCGGCAATCGAAACGGCACCATCTGGAGCAACGACATGGAGGAAGGCCACTACACGATCCTGAGCCCGGATTCCCCCACTCGGCTGAGTCGGTCCGGTGCCCACGCAACGCTCGACCTCTACGTAACAAACCTGAGTGACCACGTCTCGCAGCCGGTTGTATACCAGGAGCTCAGTTCGGATCACTATCCGGTGGTGGCGGAACTGGGCTCCTCGGTCAATCGGCACCAGCAGTTACGGCGGAACTACCACCGAGTGAACTGGCAGCGTTTCCAGCAGTGCGTCGATAACACCGTCGACTACGAGGTGCGTCCGGAGACGCCGGAAAGTATCGACCGCCAGCTGTGCGCTATCGAGGAGGCGATCACGGCGGCCCGAGAGCAACACGTACCGACGGCTCGACAGGTAAGCAACTCCTTAAACATCGATACACTCACCAAAGATTTGATTCGATTGCGGAATGTCACTCGCAGGCAGTTTCAGCGTACTGGACTGCCTGAGCTTAAGGCACGCTGCAATCGAATCACAAAAATTATCAAGGCCAGAATGGTGGACCTCAAAAATAACGACTTCTCGAATAAGATCCGCACTCTCCCAGATTATGCTAAGCCGTTCTGGAAAATGACCAAAATTCTAAAATCCAAGCCTCGGCCCATTCCACCTTTGATCCCACTAGACAATAATGGCTCTAAGGATCGCTTGATAACTCCTGCAGAGAAGGTCGCTGAAATAGGTCGTCACTTCGTCAGCTCACACAATCTTGGGCAGAACATCGTCAGTCCACACGAAGCAGCCGTCAACGAGCATGCTAACAACATCCATTTGATTCCCAACGACTTCTCGGAGGAGTTGGAGATCTCAGCTGACGAATTGACGGCCTATATCAAATCGTCGAAGAACATGAAGGCCCCAGGCTTCGACAGCATCCTGAATCTCGAGCTCAAACACATGAGTGCTCCGTTCTTTGAGCACCTCTCGCTGATCTTTAATCAGTGTCTCCGGCTTAGCTACTTCCCATCGTCCTGGAAGTCAGCGAAAGTCATCCCCATCCGGAAGCCTGGGAAGGATCCTTCCTCCCCCAAAAGTTATCGACCCATCAGCCTTCTCTCAGGGTTATCCAAGCTATTCGAAAAAGCTATTCATCATCGGTTACTTGAGTCTGCCGAAAATCTCAACATCTTGCTCGAGGAACAGTTTGGTTTCCGACGAGGTCGGTCAACTGTACACCAACTGACCCGAGTTACCAACGTCCTCAGACGGAACAAGTTTGTCTCGAAAACATCTGCCATGGCCTTACTCGATGTCGAGAAGGCATTTGACAATGTATGGCATGATGGCCTGGTGTACAAACTACAACGCTACAATCTTCCCAGCTACCTGGTGAAAATCATCAACAATTACCTGTCGGCAAGGACATTCCGGGTCTCAATCAGCGGAGCGAGTTCCAATGCGCACAACATCGTCGCAGGCGTTCCCCAGGGCAGTATCCTCGGGCCCCTGCTTTTCAATCTGTTCACCTCCGACATGCCAGAACCTCCAGAAGGCGGCATTCTGTCTCTGTTCGCAGATGACACATCCATCGTCTACAACGGTAGAGTGATCAGAGCGCTAGTGGCAAAACTCCAACGAGGCCTGGATGCCCTGACAGAGTACCTCACCAGCTGGAAGATCTGTATCAACGCGGCGAAGACCCAGGTCATCATTTTCCCCCACTCCAAATCCCCTAAACTTGTTCCGCCTGGGAACTGTAAAATCATCCTCAATGGCACGACTGTGGAATGGGCCAATGAGGCCGGCTACCTTGGCTTGACCCTCGACAGCAAGCTTATTTTCAGGCAACAGGTTGACAAAGTGTAACGTCTTGTTGAAACTACTGTACCCTTTGATCAACCGCCGGTCGTCATTGTCCCTGAAAAATAAGCTTGCTGTCTACAAGCAAATCATCCTCCCTGTGATCGAATATGGCATGCCGGTCTGGGAGAGCTGCGCTAAAACCCACCACCTCAAACTTCAACGGGTCCAAAACAAATTCCTGAGGATGATCCTCAACACCCCTCCCAGGACAAGAACATCCGAGGTCCACCGTCTGGCCGGAATAAAAACCTTACATGAACGCTTTGGTGAGTGTAAAGAAAAGTTTAGGGTCCGTTGCTTGCATTCGGATCAGGCACCAATTAGGGCGCTAGTTCCAATCTAGGTTATCAAATTTTTTTATTGTAAATATTAGTGTACATAGTAGTTAGGTTATCAAATTTTAAAAAACACACCAGCGCCTCCTAAAGGCCGTCATGATACATTATATTTTAAAAATTAAGTAATAGCATAATAATAATAATAATAATAACAATAATTGAAATTGAAGTTGGAGGGCCAAGCCGGCCGATCACTGTACATGTATAAAAATGATTGTAGAACAAAACATGTTTTAAATAAAGAAGAATTTTACTACTACTACTACGCGCATGTGGCATTTCAGCACCTAAAAACTCATGGATGAGTTGAATCATCGTATGTTTTCTGTATGTATGTAGAATCACTGTATGTATGTCGAATCACTGTATGTACAGGGGATGGACAAAATAATTAGGATAGGCAAATTTTGGGTAAAATTAGATGTGTTGTAACTATCTTAGTTATCATCCGATTTTGATAATTCAGGCATGCCCGAACTAGAAAATTAATGCAGTTTGACGGAATGTCCATGGAATCGACTATGGCCACCGGATTCCGGAGATATTCCGGGTTTTTCGGAGGTAGGTTCAAAACCGTAAATTTGAGGTGGATATTAGGAGAAGTTGTGGTTAAAAATTGAATAATATTAGTAACCACAAATGAAGTAGGGCTCTTGCTGATTGGAACCATATATTGAGATTTGGAATCGGACCAGAATCAAGTGAGATATGGCCATTTCTTTAAAATCGGTTCCGATCGATACTTATCAAATGGGTCAGGCCACAACTTCATTTGAATCTCGCTTTTTGATAGATCGTCCACTATGATTTTATTCTAGAAGGGCTCGAATGTGTCCAGAATGAAAAACCAATTGAATAAACGGATCCTGGAGTCGCTGGGATGTCCCCGGGGATCCTGTGAATGGGGACATTTAAGCTTTAGCACCAAAATCAGTCATTCGACGGCTCTTTTTCCATGGTTTTCGATCAGGAAGCGAAGTATGAATATGAAATGGTCCATTGGCGGCTTTGCCGCTTCCAGGATCTACGGATTTGCCCCGGGGAACCTGTTGAAGGGGTCATTTTAGTTTTGCCACCAAAACCAGTCGTTCGACGGCTCTTTTTTCATGGTTTTCGATCAGGAAGCGAAGTATGAATATAAAATGGTTCATTGTCGGCTCTAACCGCTTTCAGGATCAACGCATTGGCCCCGGGGAACCTGTGGAAGGGGACATTTTAGTTTTACCACCAAAACGACACCACCATTCGACGGCTCTTTTTTCATGGTTTTCGATCAGGAAGCGAAGTATGAATATAAAATGGTCCATTGGCGTCTCTGACCGCTTCCAGGATCTACGGATTGGCCCCGGGGAACCTGTTGAAGGGGACATTTTAGTTGTACTACCAAAATCAGTCATTCGACGGTTCTTTTTTCATGGTTTTCGATCAGGAAGCGAAGTATGAATATAAAATGGTCAATTTACGGTTCTGATCGCTTCCTGGATTTACGGATTGGCCCCGGGGAACGTGTGGAAGGGGACATTTTAGTTTTACCTCCAAAACCAGTCGTTCGTTGGCTCTTTTTTTCATGGTTTTCGATCAGGAAGCGAAGTATGAAAATAAAATGGTCCATTGTCGGCTCTGACCGCTTCCAGGATCTACGCATTGGCCCCGGGAACCTGTGGAAGGGGACATTTTAGTTTTTCCTCCAAAACCAGTCGTTCGTTGGCTCTTTTTTCATGGTTTTCGATCAGGAAGCGAAGTATGAATATAAAATGGTCCATTGTTGGCTCTGTCCGCTTTCAGGATCTACACATTGGCCCCGGGGAACCTGTGGAAGGGGAAATTTTAGTTTTACCACCAAAACCAGTCGTTCGACGGCTCTTTTTTCATGGTTTTCAATCAGGAAACGAAGTATGAATATAAAATGGTCCATTGACGGCTCTGACCGCTTCCAGGACCCAAGGATTGCCCCCGGGGAACCTGTGGAAGGGAACATATAAGTTTTAGCACTAAGATCAGTTATTCGACGGCTCTTATTATAAGTTTTCGATCGGGAAGCAAAGTATAAATATAAAAGGACCATTGACAGCTTTGACCGCTTCCAGAACCTACTGGTTGCCCACGAGGAACCTGTGGGAGGGGACATTTTAGTTTTTACACCAAAATCAATCATTCGACAGCTCTTCTTTAATATAAGTAAAGTATTAATATAAAATTGACCATTGATGACTCTGATCGCTCTCAGGACCTACAGATTCCCCTCGGAAAACCAGTAGAAAGGAACATTTAAGTTGCAGCACCAAAACCAATATCTCGACGGCTTTTTATTCGTGATTTTTGATCAGAAAGCGAAGTATGAGTATAAATTGGACCATTAATGGATCTGACCGCTTCCAGGACTTACGGCTTGCCTCCGGGGAACTGTGGAAGCAGACATTTTAGTTTTAGCACAAAAAACAATCATTGGACGGCTCTTTTTTCATGGATTTTAATCAGAATGAGAAGTATGAACAAGAAATGGACCATTGACGGCTCTGACCGTTTTCTGGACCTACGGATAGCTCACGAGGAACCTGCCTACTTCATACTTCGCTTCCTGATCCAAAGCCATGAAAACAGAGCCGTTGTATGACTAGTTTTGGTGCTAAAACTAAAATGTCCCTTCCACAGGTTTCCTGGGCCAATCTGTAGGTCCAGAAAGCGGTCAGAGCCCTCAATGGTCCGTTTTATATTCATTTCTCGATTCCTAATCGAAACCACTAGGAAAGAGACGTCGAATGACTGGTTATGATGCTTAAAATAAAATGTCCCCTTACAGATTTTCCAGGAGCAATGCGGGGGTCGTGGAAGTGGTCAGAGCCGTCAATGGACCATTTTATATTCATACTTCGCTTCCTGATCAAAAATCGAATGACTGGTTTTAGTGCTAAAACTAAAATGTCCTCATTCACAGAATCCTCGAAGGCAATCAGTAGGTCCTGGAAGCGGTCAAAGCCGTCAATGGTCATTTTTAATTCATATTTCGCTTCCTGGTCGAAATCCATGAAAAAAGAGCCTTTGAATGACTGGGTTTGATGCTAAAACTAAAATGTCCCCTTCAACAGGTTCCCCGGGGTCCAATTCGTAGGTCCTGGAAGAGGTCAGAGCCGACAAAGGACCATTTTATATTCATACTTTGCTTTCTGATCGAAAACCATGAAAAAAGAGCCGTCGAATGACTGGTTTTGGTGCTAAAAATTAAATGCTTCCACAGGTTCCTCGGAGGCAACCAGTAGGTCCTGGAAGCAATCAGAGCCGTCAATGGACCACTTTATATTTATACTTCGCTTCCTGATCGATAACCACGAAAAAAGAGCCGTCGAATGACTGGTTTTGGTGGTAAAACTAAAATGTCCCCTTTCACAGGTTCCCCGGGGCCAATCCGTAGGTTCTGGAAGCGGTCAGAACCGTAAATTGTCCATTTTATATTCATACTTCGCTTCCTGATCGAAAACCATGAAAAAAAGAGCCGTCGAACGACTGTTTTTTGGTAAAACTAAAATGTTCCCTTCCACAGGTTCCCCGGGGCCAATCCGTAGATCCTGGAAGCGGTCAGAGCCGTCAATGGGTCATTTTCTATTCATACTTCGCTTCCTGATCGAAAACCATGAAAAAAGAGCCGTCGAATGACTGATTTTGGTGGTAAGACTAAAATGTCCCCTTCCACAGGTTCCCCGGGGACATCCCAGCGATTCCAGGATTCGTTTATTCAATTGTTTTTTCATTCTGGACACATAAGAGGCCTTCTAGAATGAAATCATAGTGGACGATCTATCAAAAAGCGAGATTCAAATGAAGTTGTGGCCTGACCCATTTGATAAGTATCGATCGGAACCGATTTTAAAGAAATGGCCATATCTCACTTGATTCTGGTCCGATTCCAAATCTCAATATATGGTTCCAATCAGCAAGAGCTCTACTTCATTTGTGGTTACTAATATTATTCAATTTTTACTTACAACTTCTCCTAATATCCACCTCAAATTTACGGTTTTGAACCTACCTTCGAAAAACCCGGAATATCTCCGGAATTCGGTGGCCATAGTCGGTTCCATGGACATACCGTCAAACTGCATTAATTTTCTAGTTCAGGCATGCCTGAATTGTCAAAATCGGATCATAACTAAGGTAGTTACAACACATCTAATTTTACCTAAAATTTGCCTATCCTAATTATTTTGTCCATCCCCTGTATGTAGAATCACGAGCGCGCGTCAAACGGAGAAGCTGCAAAAATGTTTTCGCATGGATGACTATCTACCAAAATTATAAGTCTTTCTCTGAATCGTGCTCTCGTGATTCTACTACCGACGGAAAACAATCTGCCATCACCAAGCAATTAAGTTTTACTTTGATCAAAATTCATCTCGCCTTAAGTTGTGACATAAGAGCTACTTTCATTGATGGTAGCCAATCGTTAGTAGGGGAAATTAGGGCTTTGGCAGGTTTTGTTCTATTATTGTCAGGGGGTTTTCTGTAACTAATTATGCTCAAATGTGGCCTAAACATTATTTTCATATCAAAGAATATTGTGGCCAAATTTCATTAAATTTGGTCAACAAACCATTTTACTGAACGCCAAGAGTGTGTGACCAGCACACTCTTGGCGTTCAGTAAAATCTTCTAGCAAGATTCTGAATTTGGTTATGTGCTGTCAGTGATTTCCAATGCGTACCATTGAGAAAAATCTTCTATCTATCTATCTATATATATAAAAATCAATCTATGTATGTATGTTCGCTAACTACTTCTGAACCACTTGGCCGAATTCAACCAAATTTGGTACACACGTTCTCTATCCTCGGGGGAAGTTGACAAGGGGGGTGGGAGGGTCATTTAGAAAGGGGGGAGGGGTTTTGTTTAGAAAACGAACAATTATGTGTAACTTGCATCTCCTAGGACCGATTTCAATCAAATTTTGTACACATATTCAATATAAGGAGACAACCATATGAAAGTGTAATCTTTGAAAGGGGGGAGGGGTCTGGAGGGAGGGGTATGGTTCAGAAAACGGGTAATTCAGAGTAAATTCTGAACCCCTGCACCGATTTCAACCAAATTTGATACAAACATTCTCTACCCTAAACAAAAGATAACAAAGCGGGTGGGGCGGTCATTGTAAAAAAAGGGAGGGTATGGGGGGAGGGTTGTCTTTATAAAACGAGCAATTCAGTGTAACTCCCAACCCCAGTACCCATATCAACCAAATTTTGTACACATATTCACTAAGAGTAGTCGATCATATGGAAGTGTAATTTGGTAAAGAGGGAGGGGCTGGGGGAGGGTATTGTTCAGAAAACAAGCAATTCAGTGTATCTTTTGAACCCCTGGACCGATTTCATCCAAATTTGGTACACATTCTCTATCCTAAGGAGAAAATAACAAAGGGTGGTATGATCATTGGGAAAAAGGGATGGTAAGGGGAAGGGTTGTATTTAGAAAAGAGCAATTCAGTGTAACACCTAACTCCCAGGACCGATTTCAACCAAAATTGGTGTACACATTTTCTATCCCAAGGAGAAGATAACAAAGGAGGTGGGAGGGTCATTGGGGAAAAAGGGAAGTTATGGGGGAAGGGGTTGTCTTTAAAAAAATGAGCAATTCAGTGTAACTCCCAGGATAAATTACAACCAGATTTGGTACACTTATTCTCTATTTTTGGAAGATGTTTATTGAAAAGGTAGAAGGGCCAAACAAATATATAAAAATAGATTGATACAAAGGAACAATTCTATGAGCGGTAGATCTACCTCTGTGGGTTTTGTGCTACAGCATTGGACATTTTAATTGAATAATTTACTTTTCAGTCCCTAGCAAAGCCGAATACATATAGCTATTAGCTATCTATATATCTCGGATACTTATTCAACGTATGTGACGTATGTGATTTTGTAAACAAAAATTTAAACGTTGATTTCTGCAATCTGATAGCACTCCCGCAAACCATCGCCACATACAGGTAGGGGAGGTTTCGGCTACATGTTCGTTGTGTTGGTTTGCGTAGGAGTGCCATCATATTTGACAAATCGACGTATGCATCTTTGTTTACAAAATCACATACGTCCTTTGAATAAGTACCTGAGATATATAAAACTCAATGTTTGTATGTTTGTGTGTATGCTCCAGCCTAACTTCTGAACCCATTATTGTATTGTTTAGTTATCGATCAATTTAACCATTTATCGAAATTATGGTTGCCCAGTGACAAGCAATGATTAATGTGTTTCCTTCTGGATGGTGAATGTGATCCCTTCTTTAAAATAGACGTTTGCCCGGAATAAGGCATCGGTGGATGTTTTTCCTTCTTTAGAAATAAACGTTTGCCCGGAATATGGCGATTATGGGTTTGCTCCCTTCTTCAAAACCAGTCAATGTTTTCAAATGAAATCTGCCTTCTTCTGATCAAATGATGAAGTATCGATAAGAAAACGCAATTATCCTGTTGACCAATTGGTTTATTCATTTTCCGATTGTGAAAAAAAAACTGCGAATCAAACTGGCAATTCCGAGCAAGGCCGGGTACATAAAGCTAGTAACAATATAAAATTGGTCAATTGGAGACAAACTTCGGTTAGTTACGCAGAACTTCGGTTAGTTAGGAAATTTAAATGCAAGGATGATATCAGTAGCAGTCAGCTAAAATTTTCATTTTTGCTGTTAGGGATTGGAATTGCACATTATCGAAGGTTAATCGGTTCTTTTTAGAACCAAAATTTTATACAAAAGAATATTAACCGAAACCAATTTTATTCAAAGTGCAAATTATTATTTGCAATAGAAATACCCGAATTAAATTAAGCTCATATAGAATATTTTCGAAAAATAAGAAAAACAACAATGAAATTGATTTTTTCAAGTGAAACCCCTAACAAATTAAACAAACAAAACTAAACTTCTCATATTATATAAAACTCGAGAATTCAAAAATTTTGACTTAATTACATGAATATATCAGCTACTTTCAAAATGTAAATTTTTAATTGTCGTATCCAACAAATTTTATGTTTTGAATATTGCTCGACACCAGTGTTGTCTCAAAAGTAATCAAAAGAACAATTTTGTAATATTCATGAATTATGGGTCTTGCTAGGTTCTTCATTTCACCAAACGGTTTTACGTAGTTTACGTCGGGCGGTCGTGTCTTGTACACAACCCTTATGATTTTTCTTCGCAATGGAGGGGGAAGCTGCTCAACAGACATCCTGGGTTGCCCAGGAAGTGCGGGGTTAGGGACCACCTCCAACAGCAAACGAGGGAGGCAGGTTAGGTTAGCTGCGTGTCCTTGCAGCATCGAACATCGTGACTCGCTTTTTTAGAAGAACACCATGGTATCGTGCCAGCGCACCATGGTGGCCTTACCGCGCCCTATGTCCTCGGAAGGTGGGAAGGGTCGACTTTGCGCCTGCTTCCCTCTGCACGACTGGCATCAAGAATGATGATTCCGTGTGCACCCCAAATTGACCTCTCTGCGATAGGGTCTATTCGCCAACACATAGAGGGACTTGCCGACGCGGTGCCTACGCCTGCCCCAGCCTTGACGAGGACCCCTTTCCGTCCTCGGGCTCGGAACCCGCCCGGTTGACCAACGCCGCGAAAGCGACGATACCATGTTGTTCTTCGCGCGGCCACTTGTTCGATAAAAGGATCGAGTTCGACCACAGGGCACCGGTATGACCCATGAAGCCGACTCTGAACCCTTGGACCACCTCTTAATTGTGCCTGAATCTAGCCATTCCTCGAGTCCACGCGCCACCTTCCGACTCGAGGCCGAGTGTCGAACCGGTGTAGATACTGTCTGAAGCAACCCCCATGGCGTCTGACTTCCCCATGGTGCCTCTTGACCCACGTACCTATCTCCGGTATCAACCTATGTGTCCATCTACCCTTAGTGGAACTGTCCCACGCACGCTGCCATTTGACCATTGAGGCCAACCTGACAGTCCTACGGATGCAAAAGGTCGAAAGGGACAAAAGGTAAAAAAAAACAAAATGTCTAAAGGGACAAAAGTTCGGTAAAGAACAAGTTGGGTGTATTCTAAAGGAATTTGTTAAATGCATTTATTTCCAAGCAGAAAGAACACACTCATCTTAGCAATCATAGTTGAAGAATGAGCAATTTTCAAAGAAGGAGTAATTATTATGAAACAATATTATGAATATCTAGATAGTTCTGTTAGAGATAAAAAAAAACTTGCAATGGGTAATGTTTTTAACATAACCGCGAGTAGACGTAGGACTTGTACGAACGTAACGTATTTACATTTAACTTCTAACTTTAGGATTTATGGAGTTTGATCATAGGTATTGATATTGGAAACGACAACTTCCATGCTGTGTAGAATGATTAGCAATTTGTTTATTCTAAACTTCTGGAAATAAAGCTAATAATTAAATACATAATCAGAATTGCTTTGTTTCTAACTATTAAGCCCTTATTTACTCAAGCAAATGTAGGGCATTTATAGATTTTTTATTGATGATAGTGTTTGAAGTTTAAAAATTCTATTAACAAAATGTTCAGTCTTGGGCAAAATGTGCTATTTTAGGGGAACTGTCCCGTTTGCAAACAAAGAAATACAGCACCAATTTCGTTGCTTCTTTTTGCTAACATGCGTGCTTACTGCTAAAAAAAAATCACAAAAATAAGAAACAAGTCAAGGAGTAATTCTGTTAAAATAGAGGAGGTATGTACTGCTAAAACGTCAACGAAAAATTATTTAATGTTTTGATTCCAAACTACGAGTCTACGTCAGGTTTAATAATATAATTTCTCAGAAAATGAAAAACAAAGAATAAGATAAAGTTTATTTAAATATTTTTCCGGGAATTTTTTTTTGCGGACTTTTTTGAAACATTCACATGTAATACAGCGAAATTTTCTAATCTAAAATGGATATTAGCACTATTGCTGATTTTGCATCTTTAATTGCCAATGCCTTCTGCGAATAAATGAAAGTAATTATTTCAATCAAATTTTCATTTTCATCAGTGTAGTTGATTTTTTTTTGCTGGGGAAACAGATTTGTTATAGTATAACCATGTTTTAAAGTACGTGTCGTTTAGTACCAAGCACAACTTAACATATGGTCAATTATGTGCCATGACTCGTACCCATCCCGGGATCATGTGGATTATGCAACCAATCACTTTTCGTGGATGAGCAGACCGAATCTCTCTAATTATATTCCTCATCGTCCACCACCGCTGCCCTCGCTGCCTCAGCCATCATCGGCCGATAGCCGTAAACTCCGCGCGAAGCGATGAGCGATTGCATCCATAGCAACCAACATCACTGCATCCGACCATCGTCAAGCACAGAATGACAAACAAAACCGCAAAAGGACGTAGGACTTATATAAACGTAACGTATTTTTATTTAATTTTTGAATCTACGGCTTGATCATAGGTATTAAAATTGAAAATGTCAACTTCCATGCTGTGTACAATTATTAGCAATTTGTTCTTTTTCAAAATTCCTGGAAATTATACTAATTATTAAATACATAATCAGAATTGCTTTGTTTTTAACTATTCAGCTCTTACTTATTCTTGCAAATGTAGGGCAATTATAGATTTACTATTGCTGATAGCATTTAAAGTTTAAAAATTTATTAAAATTTTGAGACTTGGGCAAAATGTGCTATTTTATATGACCTGTTCTTTTTCCATCTCATTGAACATATATTCATCTTATCGCCAAACAAAGAAATACAGCACCAATTTCGTTGCTTCTTATTGCTAACATGCGCGCTTACTGCTGAAAAAATCAAAATAAGAAACAAGTAACCCTACTACGTGATGAACTTATAAAATAATAAAGTGATCTAGAAATTAAAGATTTAAAAAATATAAAAAAGTAGCCTTTCTAAAATAGAGGAAGTTCTGCTCATCATACGCTCAAAGAAAAATTATTTAATGTTGTGTCTTCAAACTCCGAGTCTAAAGGCTGGTTTACAGTTCGGAAAACGTGTCCCGGGATTTGGTCTCCCATGTAATTCAAATGGGAGCGGGATTTGCGTTTCCCGTGACAGGAGCAGAAGTCTACACGAAAAAATATTTTCCTGAAGTGTAAACCCAATCGCGGGAAAAGTGTACGGTTAAAAATCCCATGTGTAGAGATGCAAATCCCGCGGGGAAACAATTCCGTTTGAATTGATTGCGCACGGGAAATGTGTAATCTATGAAGGTAAATTATTATGGGAAGAATTTAGTGAAGTGGATAGTGAAAATTGAGAAATGCGAGAAGTAAGAAGAAAAAACTAACGAATGATAAGCGAGAAATGAAAAAAAAATAGTAAGTAAGCAATGAGCAATGAGTAATGAGAATAAGAAGTAAGAAGTGTAAAATTAGAAGTGAGAGTTGAGTAGTGAGAAATGAGTAGCGTAATGAGAGATGAGAATGAGGCGCGATAAGTGAAGAGTATGAAGTGATTTATGAAGAGTGAGAAAAGAAAAGTGAAAAGTGACTACACACTTAAAATAAATCGCAGATTTCTGTGAAATTTCAACAGCAGAACTGTTCGGTGAATAATTTTACAGATTTTCGGTGGTTTTGACAGTTGAACAAAGGAAAATCGTCGAGAATTTGGTGAAATATTTACCGAACAAATCTGTTGTTGAGATTTCGGTGAATTGATGCAACATTCACCGAAATCTGTGAAATGATTTAAGTGTGTAATAAGAAGTGAGAAGTGAAGAATGATAAGTGAAAATGAGTTGTGAGAAGTGAAATGAATAGTGAGAAGTGAGAATTGAGAAGAGTAAAGTGAGAAATGAGTACTAAAAAGTGAGAAGTGCAAAGTGAGCTGAGATAATTGAGAAATAGTGCATAGTGAGACCCGCTCTAACTCATTCTCACTCACTCGCTCTAACTCATTCTCACTCACTCGCTCTAACACATTCTCACTCACTCGCTCTAACTCATTCTCACTCACTCACTCTAACTCATTCTCACCACTCGCTCTAACTCATTCTCACTCACTCGCTCTAACTCATTCTCACTCACTCGCTCTAACTCATTCTCAAGCCCTAAACGCAATATAACGGAATGGCGACGGAAACGGCAAATTTGACAGAAAATATATGGGCTAACAGTCAAATTTTCCTGTTTCCGTCGCCGTTCCGTGGTATTGCATTTGGGGATTCACTCACTCGCTCTAACTCATTCTCACTCACTCTAACTCATTCTCACTCACCTTCTCTCACTCATTCACTCTCTCATTCACTCATTCAATCTCACTCATATACACACATTCTCACTCACTCGCTCATTCTCACTCACTCACATTCACTAACTCTGGCTCACTCATTTATTCACTCTCACTAACTCTTTCTCACTCACTCATTCTCTCTCATTCACGTACTTTCACACACTCATTCTCACTCACTCACTCAACCTCACACACTCATTCTCACCTACTCACGAATTCTCAGTTACTCACGAATTCTAACTCACTCGCTTTCACTCAATCACTCGTTCACTCACTCACTCACTTTGACTTACTCACTCACTCTCACTTACTCATTTTCACTCACTCGCTCACTCATTTCTTTTTTCTCTCCCACTCAATCGCTCTCTCAGTCATTCTCTCCCTTTCTCTCGCTATATCTCCCTCTTCTCGTTATCTTTCCAACTCTTGTAT
This sequence comes from Armigeres subalbatus, assembly GCF_024139115.2. Taxonomy (NCBI): domain Eukaryota; kingdom Metazoa; phylum Arthropoda; class Insecta; order Diptera; family Culicidae; genus Armigeres; species Armigeres subalbatus. The sequence continues at coordinate 89,641 of NW_026942771.1, read as the reverse complement.
AAAGAAATACGAACCAAAACCCCGAAGTGTAAACTCGAGCACGGGCGAGGATACGCAGATTCTCAAATCCCGAAGCAAAATCTTGAAGTGTAAACCCAATCACGGAAAATGTTTTGACAGTGGAGACTTATCGGCCGAAAATTTTCCCTGACAAAACCCGGAGCAAAATCCCGTAACAAATCCCGCGGACACGTTTTCCGAACTGTAAACCAGCCTTAAGTCAAGTTTAATAATTTAATTTTTCAGAAAAATAAAACCAAAGTATAAAATAATGTTCAATAAAATATACTTCTGGAAATTATTTCCTGCGGACTTTTTTAAAGCATTTACATGTAAAAACGGCGAAATTTTCGAATCTCAAATGGATATCAGCACCATTGCTGATTATGCATCATTTAAATGCCAATGTATTCTGCAAATGAATGAAAGTAATTATTTTTAATCAATTTTCATCAGTGTAGTTGAATGTTTTGCTGGGGAATCAGAACAGTTATAGTATAACCCTGTTTGAATGTACGTGTGGTTTAGTACCAACCACAACTTAACATATGGTTAGTCATATGTCATGACTCGTTCCCATCCTGGGATGATGTGGATTATGAAACCATTGACTTTTCTCTGGATGAACAAACCAAATCTCTCTGGGCTAATTTTATTCTTCATCCACCATCGCTGCCATCGCAGCCTCAGCCATCGTTGGCCTTTAGCCGTGAGCTCCGAGCGATGCGATGGGCGATTGCATCGATCGCAACCGACACCACTGCAACAGACCGTCATCAAGCATAAAACGACAAAAATGCGTCCTCTTCTTTCATGCATACTCGCAGACCCGCCGGCAGCTCTCCCACTGGCGACTGCATGCTGTGTACGTAAACACAGCAAACGAACGAGAAAAAAATGGGCGAGCAAAAGCACGTCAGTACGCGCTGCTGTCACAAACTGAAATGACTTGCACACGGGAGGCACAGCTTCTTTTATACACAAAGAAAATCTTGCGGTGGACCCGAAGGCACGTGGCAATGCATTTTGATGTCCGTGTTAGGAATGCAAGAGATTGGTTATATATGAGATTTTTATTGGCCTTGACAAGAATTGAAATTTCCAATCTTAAGTTTCAATGAAATAGGCAAATTGCTGGAGAGCCTACAAATCGATTAATATATAAATCTTAAATATCCATCGAAAGACAAAGGCGCTAGTAACGTTCAAAATCTTCCCTTCCAGCGTAACGCTCTTGATTTCCAAAAATCTAAATGACACCCAGTATAGTAAAAAAGAAAGCCCTACGTCAAAAATAATAACTAAAGCCAAATAAAACAAATAAGACAAATAAGACAAATAAAAAATAAGTCAAATAAGACAAATGAAATAAATAAGACAAATAAGAAAAATAAGACAAATAAGACAAATAAGACAAATAAGACAAATAAGACAAATAAGACAAAAAAGACAAATATGACAAATAAAAAATAAGTCAAATAAGACAAATGAAATAAATAAGACAAATAAGGCAAACAAGACAAATAAGATACTTACTTGATAGTTGATGGGCTACAGCTCTTTGATGAACCTACGCCGAATGGAGTATCCTTCTCCACTGGACTCGATCCTGGACCAATCGCTTCTAGTCGCCCTTAACATTGAGCGCCCTCAGGTCCTCTTCAACTGCTAAAAGCCATCGTGTATGCGGCCTTCCACGAAACCTGCGGCCTCTTCCGGGTTTTCTAATAAATATTATCTTCACTTGACGTTCTTCCGGCATACAAACAACGTAACCAGCCCACCGTAGTCTGCCGTGTTGAATAAGCCTAATAATATCCAGCCCTTTATACACCTGGTACAACTCGTGATTCATGCGACGCTGCCAGATACCGTTCTCCTGTTTACCGCCGAGTATTGTCCGCAGCACCTTACGCTCAAACACTCCGAAAGCTTTCCGATCAGCCTCCTTTAACGTCCATGTTTCATGGCCGTATGAAGCCACCGGAAGAATCAGGGCGTTTGCAGACTACGGCATTTAAGCTGGTTACGAAGTCCGTAATAAGCCCTATTTGCATTTACAATACGCCTTTTCACCTCGCGGGTAACATCATTATCGCACGTCACTAATGTTCCAAGATACACAAATTCTTCTACCACTTCAAATTTTTCATTATCCAGCACCATTTCGCTACCACCACCACTAATGAACCCACGTTGATTGCCAGCGACCATGTACTTCGTTCTGCTGGTATTGATCGTGAGTCCGATCCTCGCTGTCTCCCTCTTAAAAGGCACAAAAGCCTCTTCCACGGCACGGCGATCAATCCCGATGATATCGATATTGTCCGCAAATCCCAGGAGCATATGCGATCTTGTGATAATGGTACCGCTTCTTTGCACACCAGCTCTCCTAATCGCTCCCTCGAGCGCTATATTGAACAGTAGATTCGAGAGTGCATCACCCTGCTTTAATCCATCTAAGGTAACAAATGACGTCGATATTTCATCCGCAACCCTTACACTTGATTTCGATCCGTCCAACGTTAAACGAATCAGCCTTATCTGTTTCGCCGGAAAACCATGTTCAAGCATAATTTGCTATAATTCATTCCGTTTCACTGAATCGTACGCCGCCTTGAAATCAATAAACAGATAATGTGTCTGCAAGTTGTACTCCCGGAATTTATCAAGGATTTGTCTCAGGGTAAACATTTGATCCGTCGATGATCGGCCCTCACGAAAACCTGCTTAGAATTCGCCGACGAAAAACTCTTCAAGCGGTCTCAATCTGTTGAACAGAATACGGGACATAATTTTGTACGCCGAATTGAGGAGGGTTATTCCTCGGTAATTGGCGCACTACATTCTGTGCCCTTTCTTAAAGAGAGGGCAAATGAGGCCGTCCAACCAGCTAGCAGGCATTTCCTAGTCTTCCCATATTTTCGACATAATATGGTGCAGAACTTAGCTGCTTAGCTGAACTAAAGCTGCTCACTGCCTTGTTTGAGAAGTTCAGCCGGGAGCTGGTCCTTCCCCGCAGCCTTATTGTTTTTCAGCTCTTTAACAGCTTTTTTAACTTCATCTAGTGTAGGTGACTCCACAGCTTGTCCATTGTCGCCAATATTTATTCTGTTCACCGATGCACCGTCACTTCCACTATTCAACAAAGTCTCGAAGTGATTCTTCCACCTGGCAGCCACTTCGGTTTTATCTGTCAGCAAATTCCCTTGTTGGTCGTTGCACATGACGGGAGACGGCGCTATCTTTCTCCGCACGCCATTGACAGACTCATAGAACCTCCGCATATCGTTCTGCTCCATTTTTTCCTGCACCTCGCTAATCACTTGTTCTTCATGTTCTTTCTTCTTTTTACGGTGGGTTCGTTTTTCGGCTGCTCTTGCTTCCTTGTACCGATCTCTATTCGATCGGGTACCCGACACCAACATCCGGCTTCTGGCAACGCTCTTCTCGTCTGTCACTCTCTGACACTCCACATCGAACCAACCCGTCCTGGGTCGCCTCTGTGCAGTGCCTACAACTTCTCGTGCTGTTGTGCTCACTGCTCCATGGATCGACTCCCATAGATCGTTGATGTTGTCACTAACGTTGATTGCACTTATCCGTTCGTCGAGCTTCTGGCGGTACTCAGCCGATACTCCTTCCGCCGACAATCGCCGTATATTGTAACGCATCGTTCGCTGTGATCTTTCGTTCGATACAATTGACAACCGTGATCGAATTTTACTGACAACGAGGTAGTGATCAGAGTCAGTGTTCGGACCCCTGAATGTCCGCACATCAATAACATCCGAGAAATGGCGCCCATCCACCAGAACATGAACTATCTGGTTGCAAGTTTCACCATTTGGGTGTCTCCAGGTGTGCTTTCGGATATTCTTTCGTGCAAAATAGGTGCTACTGATGGCCATCCCTCTGGCAGCAGCGAAATTTACTAGCCGTTGTCATTGGTAGCGGAGTGAAGGCTCTCCCAACCAATTATGGGACGGAAAAGGTCCTCTCTACCGACCTGAGCGTTAGCGTCTCCGATAACAATTTTCACGTCATGCTTTGGGCACTCTCCATATGCTTTATCAAGACATTCATAAAACGTGTCCTTCACGTCGTCGGATTTATCGTTTGTCGGTGCGTAAACGTTGATTAGGCTGTAATTGAAGAATTTGCTCCGTATCCTCAACACACAGATCCGTTCGCTAATGGGCTTCCACCGCATCACTCGCTTCATCTGCTTGCCCATCACTACGAAACCAACTCCATGCTCTGCTTTTCCGCCGCCACTGTGATAGATGTTATATTTGAATGCAGTGTTGGTCGTGGGGTCCACGGCTCGGAATTCACGTTCTCCGGATCTAGGCCATCGGACTTCTTGAATAGCGGCCACGTTCACTCCAACCTTCTGCAGTTCACGAGCCAGAAGGCTCATTCGTCCAGGTTCATTTAGGGTCCTGTCCTGACATTCCAGGTACCGAGTTTCCAATCATAGTCCTTATTTCGTTGCCGGGTCGGTTGCCAAAAATAACGTTCTCTTTTTCTTCTATCTCCATTTTTCGTGGTATTTGAGAGGCGACCGGGGTCGCGTTAACTACATCGCGCAGGTGGGGCATCCACCTTAGGTATAGCTGACGCGATACAGCATTTTGTTGATCAGCCGCTGGGTACCAGGCAGACGCTGTTTGAGCCGCACCTCCTGGAGAACAGACGCTCGAGGCGTACCTTCTCACTCTAGCTGATGTCAGAAGGACAACAGTGCCCAGGATGCACTACCAGCTAAGTACACAACCCTTAGCTGGCGGTCTTTTGTCATTGGACGACCCGTGGAAGCGTGAGATAGGAACTTGTTGGGAACAAATAAGACAAATAAGAAAATAAGACAAATTAAGTATTCGTCATGTTTTCATAGTAATCTATATGAATTCACTAGTCGACCCGGCAGACGTTGTCCTGTGTAGTAGGCGAAAATGCGCGTTGTGAACCGCAGTTGCAAAACTCCCATACGAATCTTAATTTTAGTTGCGAAAGATGCGAAATCTAATCCTGAGCAAATAATTCGACAGACAACCCTGAATGCGCAACACTGCTCATATTGCATAAAGTTTTCAAATTGGTGTAAGTGATTTTCTTAATTTCAAAAAAATGATTAGTAACGCGTATACCCACGCAAAGCAGATAGCAAATACAATATAAACAAGTTGAGAGTCATTTTCTACCATTTGTAGGGGTTTATTAGGCTACATTGATCCAAAAATATTACAACAATAATTTAAACATGTTTATTTGCGGAAGTTAAATTAGCCCTTACCAAATGTTCTGCGTGATTTTTTGGAATGACAGGTCTTCTGCTCGATTGGAATAGCACTGACAGTAAATTTGGAATTCCAATTGGAACATTTCCCGTCTTTGTTTATAGTGTCTTTAATATAAACCTGTCGGAAACGATGACGAACCAAAAGTATTCGTCTAGCTGTGTGTTTTCTACTAAATGTCGAAGATAGAATCTAGTAATCTAAAAAAAAAAAAACCCAGATTAATCCACCTAGCGGTGATAGTGCCTTTCTCGTTTCTTTCCAGTGAGTAATTTCTACGCACTTTTGGTGAAAAAAAAGTATTTTGACCATAACTTCTGATATGGACTTTCCGATACTTCAAAATATCGATATTTGCTTCGATACGATAATCGAATCAAAGTATCGATATCACCGATACATTGGAATGAAAATATCGATATATCGGAAAATCAAATGATATTTTAAAAATGAAAATATTTAACATATATTTTATGTATTTATTCATTTACTATCGTATTACCGTATTACCAATTTACAATAATTATTAGAAATGACTATTTTTAATCAAATCCGCTTCTAGAGTGTGCCAGTCCAACAATCATCGGCGGCGCTGTACGTCGTAGTTTTACCCGGTAGAGACAGCGTTTACGGCACCTCACTGACCTCACTATTTTCCGTTCGTTAGAAAAATCAACTGAAGTTTCGAGAAATTTGCTGATTTTTTCTGTATTTCTCCTCGGGTTATTCTGTTTTTGACAATTTTAAATTCTCTCTTCAGAATTTCCAAGGAAGTTTTGCAGTTTGAATTTAATCCTTAAATAAAATTCAGCATTTTTACAAGAAAAGCCCTTAAAATATTCTTAACTAAAAAGGAACTTTTCTTAAACTTTCACGAGAAATTATCCTCTTTGTTTACATGGCATTCTTCAAAATTATCGCAAAAAGTTCCATCAGAAAAAAAAATCAAAATTATCATCAGGAAACCGGAGAAATGTTTTCAGGAAATTCTGTTTAATTCCTTCAGGGCATTATTTTGAAGAAAATTTTCATATGTTTTCCAATACTTTTAACTCCTATTTCCACAAATCTCTTCCTAATTTCTAAGTTGATTTATCTAATTTATCATGGGAAAACGCCAAATAGATAATTGCATTCGCAAAAGGATTTAAGGACCAGCGGCCTGACAGATGTTGCACAATGGTGCATCAATGCAAAGTGTCGAGTTGTCAAAACTATTTGTGATGACAGCGCACACCTTACTCCATCCGCTCTACCGAGAAAAATCCTCTAAATCAGTAAAAAAACCGCATTCTGGATCCATTTTGAAAGAGGTATTTTTTCTTCACAAAATACAATACAATTGTTATTTTTGTGTTACTATGTTCTGATACAATATATCGATATCGAAAGCAAAAATATCGATATGACCGATATATTGAAAGCTAAATATCGATACAAAAATATCGAATATCGAAACCAAAATATCGATATTCCGATATATCGGAAGTATCGGAACGTCCCTATTCTGAGCCTATGGGTCTCCGGAACTCCTATCAAAAGTTCGTTTTTGGAGCGAACATATATCCTTTACGTATACTTTGTATACGAGAAAGGCATAAAAAACTTATGAGCGTAGACATATCAATCAATCCTACAAAAATCCAAATGTCTTCTAAATCTTTCGCACCTACATCCAGTTACCATTTTCTCGGGGAACCCCCATGATTATTACCGCGGATACTATAGGACCTCTTTATGAAACTTAGTACGTATGTGCGCTATGAACGGGTAGCGTGACCAATCAACTATACCTCATGGTTACACTAGCGGGTAAGGACTTGGCCACTGTATTGACAGCACGGTTCTATTCTCGGCTACAGGTTACTCCAGCCCAGTGTATGAGATAGCTATATATGGTCTGGGTTATGCTAAATCGCACCAAGCGCCATTGAAAAGTTATTGTTTATTTCCGTTTGCTTTTACGGACTCTCTCTATCTTATTGGCATTACATCCCCACACTAGGACAGAGCCGCCTCGCGGCTTAGTGTTCATTAAGCACTTCCACAGTTATTAACTGCGAGGTTTCTAAGCCAGGTTACCATTTACCAGGCTAGCACCATGATACTTTTATGCCCAGGGAAGTCGAGACAATTTCCAATCCGAAAATTGCCTAGATCGGCACCGGAAATCGAAACCAGCCACCCTCAGCATGGTCTGGCTTTGTAGCAGCGCATCTTACCGCACGGCTAAGGAGGGCTTTTACGGACTAAGTATCGCAAATTCATCAAAAAGGTGTTTCACCGAACCATGACCATCGGCCATTTGAAGCAGCGAGAGATCTCGGATTGCCTGGTTTGACTTTGTGCCATTTCTACGAGCGACAGCGCTTACAAAGAGTGATTACTCTGCAGAAAAGGACTGGGAAATTGGGGGTTACTTGAATGGATTTATTGACTCGGTAATACTGACGATGGACGCATAGTTGTCCTTAAATTGAAACTTCCATACAAATATCAACATGTTATTAGTCTGTTTCGGAAGCTTGGAGTGATGGGTCAGTAAAGGTACAATGGAGTAACTTTGTTGCATTATTGTACTTCTGGCTAGATTCTTCTTCTTCTGATTGGCATTACATCCCCACACTGGGACATAGCCGCCTCTGGCTAGATTAATTGCCATAAATACCTGCTCTTGGATTACGTTGATAATTATTATTATTAATATCTTTATTAATGAGGTTTTCGGCCCTGGACCGGTTCGCCTCGTAAACGTTGATAATCTTCTAAATAGACTAACGCAAAATGAGCTCCCCCAAGAAATTATGGCGTTTGAGCGGGTCGTATAATCAACTTTTGTTCGAAAAGACGAGCCGGTCAAATGTAAAAATCAGGCTACTGTCATGCTATTGTTTAGCCTATCGCCAAATCGTAGCCAGGATGTCCCGGGCTATAATTTTTTTCATACTACTTTTCAATGATGACAGCGGTCTATGTCTATTGATGATGATGAAACCGCGCTTGTTACAGGCTCGGTAAAAATCCATCGGGTGAGTGAATTCGAAAACAGCTGTACAGGTCTATACATAAAAATGAATTTCTGTCTGTCTGACCATTATAGACTCCGAAACTACTAAGCCGATCAGCGTGAAAATTTGTATCCAGAGGTTTTTTTGGGACGGGGAAGGTTCTTAAGATGGTTCGAGACCCATCCCCCCTTAGGAAAGGGGGGCTTCCATACAAATGAAACATAAATTTCTGCATAACTCGAGAACTAATCAGAGAATAAATCAATTTTAGATGAAACGAAGTTCGTCGGGTCTAAATAACTGGTCTTTGATGATTCTGCGAGCGTTACGGCCCATACAAATTTTAGAACCCTTCCATACAAAACACATTACGAGGGGGTGGGCTTTTCGGTAAATGACAGCCGGTGTCACTGAGTACATCGAGAGTATTTCTCATGGCAAGTGGATACGGTGGGTCAGATTTTCATTGACTCTGTTTTGATTAGTGATTGTTGCGATTACCGGAGGGGCCAGCAGGAAGCCGCAATATTCTCGAGACACTCAAAAGGAAACCGAGAAGGAAACAATGGAACAGGATTCCGCGTCGAATGAAACTTGTTGCAAGCAAATCGGTTAAGAGTAAGTTAAAAATATGTTTTGGCCATAACTCTGAAGCCCATAGTCTGATTAAACCAATATTCGATAGGAAACAATGAGACAAGATTCTGCATCGGGCAAATCGGCTAAGAGTAAGTGCCTAAAAATGAAAAAAAAAAAGTATTTTGGCCATAACTTCAAATCCCATAGTTCGAATCGACCAATTTTCAATACGAAACAATGGGACAGGATTCCGCGTCGAATGCAACTTGTTGCAGGCAAAATCGGCTAAAAGTAAGTGCCTAAAAAATGAGTGAGAATTTTTCTTGTCAACAAATGTATTTTGGCCATTACTTCGAATCCCATAGTTCGATTCGACCAATTTTCAATACGAAACAATGGGACAGCATTTCGCGTCAAACGAAACTTGTTGCAAGCAAATCGGTTAAGGATAAGTGCCTGAAAAATGAGTGAGAATTTTGTACGTGTTTCTCATGTGAAAAAGTGGATTTTGGCCATAACTTCGAAGCCCATAGTCCGATCTGTCCAATTTTCAATACGAAACAATGGGACATGATTCTGCGTTGAATGAAACTTGTTGCGAGTAAATCAGCTAAGAGTAAGTGTCTAAAAAGTGAGTGAGAATTTTTGTTGTAAAAAAATATATTTTGGCCATAACTCCGAAGCCCATAGTCCGATTCGGCCAATTTTCAATACGAAACAATGGGACAAGATTCCGCGTCGAATGCAACTTGTTGCGAGCAAATCGGTTAATGATAAGTGCCTGAAAATGAGTGAGATTATTTTGCGCACACACATACACACACACATACACACACATACACACACACACACACACACACACATACACACACATACACACACACATACACACAGACATCACTTCAATTCGTCGAGCTGAGTCGATCGGTATATAACACTATGGGTCTCCGGGACTCCTATAAAAAGTTCGTTTTTGGAGCGAACATATAGCCTTTACGTATACTTTGTATACGAGAAAGGCAAAAAACTATCGATTACATTGTGTAGCAGATTAATCAATTCATCTTTATTATTAAAAATCGAACAGAAAAACAAAACAATAACAAAAATAAGTGTAACAAATCATAACAATTCATCAAATATGGGCTCAAAAAGTATTCGTCTACACAGGTTTGGCGCACTTTTCAAACGGAAACAAAAGTTGTAGAATGGAATTCAATATTTAGTTGGATTCCCTTGTGTATCTATGACGGCTTGTAGTCTTTGTGACATGGAACTGACCAAATAAGCCGTGTTGGTAATTGGTAATTGTTGGTTGTTGGTAATGTGACTTCTACGAATTTTGTCGTTCAGCACCTTTCAAAGGTGCTCAACTGGTTTCATATCTAGGCTCTGTGGAGGCGTTTTGAATTGTTTGGAGTATTACAGAGTAGCTACAACATGGTATTTTGGGCTGTGTGCTTGGGATAATTATCATGCCGAACGATTTATGCTCCTTGTAAGCCTAATTTCTCAGCTCTGACGTTCACATTTTTCTCCAAAATGCGAATGAGCATTTTGTGATCCATAATTCCTTCACTTAGCGAACTGAACTATCGAAATTCATAACTGGCGCCTTATGAATATTCGACTGATTATTCCATCAACAGTGCTTCTTATACGCAGTTACCTCCTCGAATACCCAAGCGTCGATGGGCGTGTGGTATACATACCGGCCTCCCGATCCCGACGTCCATGGTTCGAACCCAGTCTGCCGCACTTCACTTTTTTTTAAATGAAAATCATCATTCATAAGGCAACATAATGAAATTCATACCGATTCCTTATGGCAAATTTCCATAAGGCGTTTTATTGAAAATCGTACGTCCATTTTCCTCAGTGTTCAATAATATGAAATTTTCCCACACCGGTTGCGCTCATGCACCTCGCAGATCATTACGGAGCCCCCACCATGCTTTACCGCTGAAAAGAGGTCCTGCTGCTGCATCTAAGTATTCATTTTCCGCCATATCATACATCGGAAATTTGATCCAAATGTGCTGTACTTGCTTTCGTCAGATAATATGACTTGATTCCGAAAGTACTCCTTCTTCCAGGGATATGTTTTGGTGAAATCGAGCCGTTTTTGATAATGTGATGGCTCACTTTAAATTTCTTCCGTGATACTCGCCCATTATACCCCTACTTTCCACTGGTATTTCTGCTTGTATTAATTCATATCTTAGCACCTATTCTCTCCAACTCACTTGCATACATGGGTGCACTCGTTTCAAAGTTTTTATTTTGACATTTTGCATAATAAATCGCTCATCGTGATCAGTTCACCCTTGCAGACGACCACTCCGTTATTTGTTTTGAAAGGTTTTTGTGGCGCTATTGCGATCAATCGCCAATTGATCGCCATGGGGTCTACCCACACTTCTTGCAAACTCGTAAGTCAACTTGCACTAATTATGTAGGCCTAGGATGAGTTTTCTTTCATTGTGACTCATCTCTTTACATTTTCGACCCATGGTGCCTTTATTTTCCACGCCAAGATCAATCAAAACAATAACATTGTTTAATATGTCATTGAGTATTGAAAAAAATGTTGCTACACTACTAAAAATCCACACATATTTATTGGCAAAAATCCATAGATTTAACTTATGATGTATATCAGCGCACACATATAACCATTCTCCACGCGAACTGCTTGTAAAATATATATCCAAATAAACTTTATGTGTGGTCTCAAATTAGCAATTATTTAATTTATGTGTGGTTCGATATCGATTATATTAGGGTGGAGCTATTGCAAAAATTTATAACGGCGACACATATATCTTATACAGATATTTTTGGCAGTGTAGACACCACTAACGTGTTCTACTGTCACTACATGCGAATAAATCTATTATACTCGTGTTTCACGCGACTACTTTTTAAACTGACAAATTCTTTTTGAGCGAGCGAAATTAAGGGAATTTATATGTTTTTTACATGACAACAAAAGTAATTAAAATTTGTTTTTGAATAATAATCATGTACTGATAAGTTTTCTTTCAATTTAGAAGAAAGTTTTATGATATTGCTGCTATCACGCCTATGTTTTATATTTTACTAAAAAACATGCAGCTATACGAATACTTTTTGGACCCACTGTAGAAGATATGAATACTTTCGTTCATCAATGTATAAGCCAGGGCACTAGACTAAAAACTGTGTCCCATCCCATGAAGTCGAGGACCCAAGGAGTGTACATTAATCCTCTTAGCCTAGACACTCCCAACGATTAATCAATCATCATCACTTATTAATATGAACGGAGCGGTTGGCACGAGATGTCCCCGTTCTATGACTTAAATGTGGAATCAAACATCCGTGTTTGCTGCTAACAGAGATAATAAACTATAGAGGGAGATTGTCGCTGCAGTTTCCTCTGTTCTCGTTCCCAAACGTGGTGAGTACAAAACTGTCAAAACGTGTCATATATTTGTTGCATTCTGTGCTCGGCCATTTTATTCCAGCAAAATACGAAAGCGACAATCTTTCTCTGTTGTTCATCACCTAAATTTGCCTGCTGCATTGTTTATTACACATCACATTTTTTTGCTAAACAGTTAAACTAATGGTACCGAGATGAGATGTACTGAATGTGTACTGAAATTTTGTTTGTGAGTGTTCAAATGAAAATACTATTTATTTGTTACCTTGAAGGTACGGTAAAACTTTGCACATGATCCAGCCGAAAATGAACTTTTGCAGAACATGCTCGACCAGTGTGAACGGCATGCAAAATACACTCTGGAGAAGATCCGACAGGGCCTGCAAAAAAAAAATGTAAATAATCATCAAATTGTGTTGTAACGAATGTGAAACACGTTTCAGTTTTTCACATAAACTACGTCTATACAGCCGTAATGTGACAAAGAGACGTATATGCCACTTTCCAAAAATTGTGCTAACGAGTAGTACTCATCGAGCTCTTTAACAGGAAATTGGAAAACTGGTATGATGTAATTTGGCACATACGTCACTTTTTCAGATTACGGCAGCATACGGATACAGGGTGCAAAATTAAAATTTCGAAATTGGAAACTGTCGCGAAATTATGTAAGATTTTGTAAGTTTATTGCCTTTATCTTATAATAGATTTTTAAGTTTAATATACCAATCGATTCGAGAACTCTCCACCAATTTGCCAGGTTCAATGAAACTTTTGATTATATCATAGTAAAAACACAGTAAATATTTCAGAATCTACCAATCCCGTTCGTACATCCCCAACACGGAAATCAGATTGATGTAAGTTACGGGCGCGTGCGTCATTTGCGATCAAGATCTCACGAAGAGCGTCCAATGGTCTCCGGTAGCGGCCAGACAGACATACACCAGTTTGTAACAGCAGTACTTTAGGGTAAATGATGTATTTTGGACATCTGAATATATTTTGGACTTTTATATATTGACGTAGGACTTACGTCTTTCTTTACTATACTGGGTGTCATTTAGATTTTTGGAAATCGAGTGCGTTACGCTGGAAGGGAAGATTTCTAACGTTGCTAGCGCCTTTATCTTTCGATGGATTTTGAAGATTTATATATTAAACGACTCGGACACTCTCCAGCAATTTGCCTATTTCATTGAAACTTAAGATTTACGATAAGCTATTGCTTATAAGCTTGTAGATTAACGATAAGCTATTGAAAATTTCAATTCTTGTCAAAGCCAGCAAAAATTTCATATGTAACCAATCCCGTGCATTCCTAACACGGACATCAGAATGCGGTATGTCACGAGCTTTCGGGTCCAACGCAAGATTTTCTTTGTATATAAAAGAAGCAGTGCCTGCCGTGTGCGAGTCATTACATTTCTTGACAGCAGCGCGTACTGACGTGCTTTTTGCACGCGCATTTTTCGTTTCGTTCGTTCGTTCGCTGTGTTTACCTACACAGCATGCAGACGCCAGCGGTACAACTGCCGGTGGGTCTGCGAATATGCATGAAAAAAGTAGGCGCATTTTTTCGTAATTTTCTTGATGATGGTCGGATGCAGTGGTGTCGGTTGCGATGGATGCGATCGCTCGGAGTTCACGGCTAGAGGCCGATGATGGCTGAGGCAGCGATGAAGAAGGGTGAAGATGAATTAGGGATGGTGGATGAAGAAGAACAAAGTTAGAGAGATTTGGTCTGCTCATCCACGAAAAGTGATGGGTTTCATAATCCATATGATCCCGGGATTGGTACGAGTCATGGCATATGACTGACCATATAGGGTAACTGTCCTATTTTGGACCCCTAGAGGAAGTGCATTCCAATATATGCTTATATCTATTGAAATACAGGTTCGATATGGGCGGAAATGACACCATTTCAAAGTTGAAAGTCTTATTTATGAAATAAAAATTCGAAATGGGCTTCAGTTATTGATAAATTACTGAAATATGTCATTTTCTGAAATGAAAATATTCTTCGTTTTGGACAGTGCAACATATTTTGGACCCCCAAATATACACATTTTGGACATCCCCAATTTAGTCTCTTCAAAGTCGAATTTCTAATTTACCCTGGTCAATTGAGCCGAAGCCAAGTCTTATCTTTCGATTGGCTTGCATCAATGAGAAGATTCCTGCGTTTTAAATTCACAATTTCGACAAAAACTTATTGTGTACGTTCTGAGATTTTCAGTGATGTATACTTTTAAGCGTAACGCATTGTAACGCTCGCCTTCTTGAACAATCTAATTTCCTCGAAATTTCATATAAATATCGCTTTTTTGCACGGGAAACCAGTGAAACAGATGCTGAACAATAGTAATTTCCTGAAGCCAATGGGGGAATTAGCAGCGGCATTGTTCTTAGTTCAGAAATCAGAAAAATGTCGCCAGGAGGGTCCAAAATGTGTAGCGGTCCAAATCAAGTTGGTTACCCTATTGTTGTGCTTGGTACTAAACGACACGTACATTAAAACATGGTTATACTATAACAGTTCTGATTCCCTGTTCTTTAGAAACAAATCAACTACGCTGATGAAAATTAAAAATTTGATTAAAATAATTAGGGGAAAATACCTATTCTTGGCAGTCTAAGACATTCGCCAAATTGAATGATAAAAATAAGGAATAATTACACTAAAACACAGGTCCAGTTTAACTGGTATACATTTGTATGCTCTTTCTTTGATGGTTGGTGTTCACTAAATATAACAGCTTTTACCACAAACTCAGTAAATTTAATATAAAGTAACAGGTTAACGTTTCTTCTGTTGGCATAGCAATTTCTATTATCAGCAATGAATTTGCTCCCTTTAGCAACTAGACATGGAAGTAGAAAACTGGTAATGTATTGGTCTGTCATAAGACGAGTTTAAACAATCCCATTGAATTCCACCACTTAATTGTATCCTGACAGATACGTATTTCGACCTCAACAGTAAGGCCGTCTTCAGTGTCTTGTACTTGACTCGACTTGTACGACAAGTCGAGTCAAGTACAAGACACTGAAGACGGCCTTACTGTTGAGGTCGAAATGCGTATCTGTCAGGATACAATTAAGTGGTGGAATTCAATGGGATTGTTTAAACTCGTCTTATGACAGGTAAAAACATTCCACTAAAAAGCTCAAAATAATTTTCTTATCAAAATGTATTGGTGCCAAATGCTGATTGTTTATATCCTCGAGTAGTAAAATTCATTCATATTAAGGTGAATCGCGTTAAAGTCCAATTAAAAATCGACATAGGGCTTTAAAGGGCACATAACTCGAAAAGTAAACGACAGGCAAAAGCGGAAAGTAGTTTTTCACCTTTGCTCACTTGCAGCATACACGAAAAAATGGTTCACAGATGTGCTAACCGCCTAAATATTTACATTTGTGCGAGCAAAAACGCGAGGTGAGGGATAGCACGGCCATTGTGCCTGCCATTTTTGGACGCCGCCGTAACTCACCTTAATCGGCCGCACGCTCATCTCGCTTCACTCAATTTTGGAACAAACTTTATTGTTTATCAAAACTGGTTTAAAGCAAAACATGAATTTTTTGCCTTGGCATCAATTTTATGTCGGGGGCAGCAGGGACTATGTCCAAGGGCTTGACGATCCCTCCCCAGGCCATCTGCGAGTTGTGGCGCCTGCCTAGGATGTGGTGGGGTTTGACAGTGGGCCCTGTTAAACCTCTATAAAAAGCTGCATGTATCCGTAAGTAGGCTCCGCCAAAGCGACCGTGTGCCGCTCAAAGCGCACAAGCCCAAGTCCTGGTGTTAGGTGGGACGCTAAACAGCCCTGACACGACGGCCCTCCGACGAGACAGGAGGTTTGCGCAGGCCCAATAAGCCGCCTTTAAAAACAACTATTACGAACGACATAGAAGATAATACGACCCGATACAATCGGCAACGACCTAGGCGACGAATAAAGGATCACGATTGGAAGCTTGGAACATGGAACTGCAAGTCGCTAGGCTTCGCAGGTTGCGATAGGATAATCTACGATGAATTACATCCCCGCAACTTCGATGTCGTAGCGCTGCAGGAAATCTGCTGGACAGGACAGAAAGTGTGGAAAAGCGGGCATCGAGCGGCTACCTTCTACCAAAGCTGTGGCACCACCAACGAGCTGGGAACCGGCTTCATAGTGCTGGGAAAGATGCGCCAACGCGTGATTGGGTGGCAGCCAATCAACGCAAGGATGTGCAAGCTGAGGATAAAAGGCCGTTTCTTCAACTATAGCATCATCAACGTGCACTGCCCACACGAAGGGAAACCCGACGACGAGAAAGAAGCGTTCTATGCACAGCTGGAGCAGACATACGATGGATGCCCACTGTGAGACGTTAAAATCGTCATCGGTGCCATGAACGCTCAGATAGGAAGGGAGGAAATGTATAAACTGGTCATCGGACCGGATAGTCTGCATACCGTATCGAACGACAACGGCCAACGATGCATAAACTTTGCAGCCTCCCGCGGAATGGTAGTCCGAAGTACTTTCTTCCCCCGTAAGAATATCCACAAGGCCACATGGAAATCACCTAATCAAGTAACGGAAAACCAAATCGACCACGTTCTAATCGACGGTAAATTCTTCTCCGACATCACGAACGTACGCACTTACCGCAGTGCGAATATTGAATCCGACCACTACCTCGTCGCAGTATGTCTGCGCTCAAAACTCTCGACGGTGATCAACACGCGTCGGAGTCGTCCGCCGCGGCTTAACATTGGGCGGCTGCAAGACGGTAGACTAGCCCAAGACTACGCGCAGCAGCTGGAAGTGGCACTCCCAACGGAAGAGCAGCTAGGCGCAGCATCTCTTGAAGATGGCTGGAGAGATATTCGATCCGCCATTGGAAGCACCGCAACCGCTGCACTAGGCACGGTGGCTCCGGATCAGAGAAACGACTGGTATGACGGCGAATGTGAGCAGTTAGTTGAGGAGAAGAATGCAGCATGGGCGAGATTGCTGCAACACCGCACGAGGGCGAACGAGGCACGATACAAACGGGCGCGGAACAGACAAAACTCGATTTTCCGGAGGAAAAAGCGCCAGCAGGAAGATCGAGACCGTGAAGAGACGGAGGAACTGTACCGCGCTAATAACGCACGAAAGTTCTATGAGAAGTTGAACCGTTCACGTAAGGGCCACGTGCCACAGCCCGATATGTGTAAGGACATAAACGGAAACCTTCTTACAAACGAGCGTGAGGTGATCCAAAGGTGGCGGCAGCACTACGAAGAGCACCTGAACGGCGATATGGCAGACAACGGTGGCGGTATGGTAATGAACCTAGGAGCACGCGCGCAGGACATGCGACTTCCGGCTCCGAATCTCCAGGAAATCCAGGAGGAGATCGGCCGGCTGAAAAACAACAAAGCCCCTGGAGCTGACAAACTACCAGGAGAGCTGTTTAAACACGGTGATGAAGCACTGGCTAGAGCGCTGCACTGGGTGATTACCAAGGTTTGGGAGGATGAGGTTCTGCCGCAGGAGTGGATGGAAGGTGTCGTGTGTCCCATCTACAAAAAGGGCGATAAATAAGCTGGATTGTAGCAACTACCGCGCAATCACATTGCTGAACGCCGCCTACAAGGTACTCTCCCAAATTTTATGCCGTCGACTAACACCAATAGCAAGAGAGTTCGTGGGGCAGTACCAGGCGGGATTTATGGGTGAACGCTCTACCACAGACCAGGTGTTCGCCATACGTCAGGTATTGCAGAAATGCCGCGAATACAACGTGCCCACACATCATCTATTTATCGACTTCAAAGCCGCATATGATACAATCGATCGGGACCAGCTATGGCAGCTAATGCACGAAAACGGATTTCCGGATAAACTGATACGGTTGATCAAGGCGACGATGGATCGGGTGATGTGCGTAGTTCGAGTTTCAGGGGCATTCTCGAGTCCCTTCGAAACCCGTAGAGGGTTACGGCAAGGTGATGGTCTTTCGTGTCTGCTATTCAACATCGCTTTGGAGGGAGTAATACGAAGGGCAGGGTTTGACACGAGTGGTACGATTTTCACGAAGTCCGTCCAGTTATTTGGTTTCGCCGACGACATTGATATCATGGCACGTAACTTTGAGAGGATGGAGGAAGCCTACATCGGACTGAAAAGCGAAGCTAAACGGATTGGACTAGTCATCAACACGTCGAAGACGAAGTACATGATAGGAAAAGGCTCAAGAGAGGTCAATGTGAGCCACCCACCACGAGTTTCTATCGGTGGTGACGAAATCGAGGTGGTTGAAGAATTCGTGTACTTGGGCTCACTGGTGACCGCCGATAACGATACCAGCAGAGAAATTCGGAGACGCATAGTGGCTGGAAATCGTACGTACTTTGGACTCCGCAAGACGCTCCGATCGAATAGAGTTCGCCGCCGTACCAAACTGACTATCTACAAAACGCTTATAAGACCGGTAGTTCTCTACGGACACGAGACCTGGACGATGCTCGTGGAGGACCAACGCGCACTGGGAGTTTTCGAAAGGAAAGTGTTGCGTACCATCTATGGTGGGTTGCAGATGGCAGACGGTACGTGGAGGAGGCGAATGAACCACGAGTTGCATCAGCTGTTGGGAGAACCATCCATCGTTCACACCGCGAAAATCGGAAGACTGCGGTGGGCCGGGCACGTAGCCAGAATGTCGGACAGTAATCCGGTGAAAATGGTTCTCGACAACGATCCGACGGGAACAAGAAGGCGAGGTGCACAGCGGGCAAGGTGGATCGATCAGGTGGAGGACGACTTGCGGACCCTCCGTAGACTGCGTGGTTGGCGAAGTGCAGCCATGAACCGAGCTGAATGGAGAAGTCTTTTATGTGCAGCACAGGCCACTCCGGCCTTAATCTGATGATAAATAAATAAAAATCAATTTTATGTCATGTAGGCATATAGCCAAAGCATTTAAACACATTGTAAAACAAATTTAACCCTTATGCGGCCAACAAAAAACAGACGTGAATGGCAGATATGGTACCCGTGTACCCAGATATTGACATTTCTATAACTTTTACCATTTTCAAGCTATTTGAATAATGTTGGCCATTTTGGAGAAGGGAACTTATATGCTTTTTGGTCACTGTCAAGATTTACATTTTTTGTCTTTTGTAATGCCTTAGAGTCTTAGAGTTTTGTAATGCCAAAAGTCTATCAACCAGTTTCAAATAAACAACTTGCTCTTTGCCGTCCTTACATGATATGTTTGTTTCATAAAAAATCATAAGGGTTGTGTACAAGACACGACCGCCCGACGTAAACTACGTGAAACAGTTTGGTGAAATGAAGAATCTAGTGCCATTATCCATGAGTATTACAAAATTACTCTTTGGATTTCTTATAAAATTTACATTCTAAAAGGAACTAATATATTTATGTAATTAAAACAAATTTATTGAATTCTCGAGTTTTGTATAATATGAGCAGTTTATTTTTGTTTGTTTAAATTCAATTCATTGTTCTTTTTCGAATGTTCGAAAAATATTCTAAATGAGCTTAACTAATCTTGGGTATTTCTAAATTACAATTTATCAGGTTTAATTGCACTTTTTACTGTATTTAACCAATAAAACTTTAGAAATGAGGATAACCACCGTCAAATCACTGAAGACGCTAACATGTTTTTGCAAAGACCACGCGTCAAAGCGCACTCGTGATTTCGCTACTGACGGCATCATTTCGATTGAACTGTCTCCATCTCCATCTTTCGATTGACTGTTAATAATCCGTTTTCCCAATCACAAGCTGCAACAAAATCAAAAAAGATCTTGACAAAATTTCACCTGGCTGCCACTGATGCCATCCATACGAATTCATATTTGTAGCATCTCCTCCCGGGGCGCACTCGTGATTCTGCTACGGACGGCAACATTATGGCGTCGCCAAGTGGTTAATTTGCTCTTTGAACAATATTCGCCTCACCTCTTCCTTTGCATAGGATGGTGGCCCTGAGAAAAACCGATTGATTCGTTCAGCAACACTGGGACCGCCGCCCGCAACATTTCTAATGAAATGCCACGTGCGGGTAGTAGTAAAATTCTTCTTTATTGTTTCATTTTCTGTTCTACAATTATTTTTTACATGTACAGTGCTCGGCCTGCTTGGCCCTCCAACTTCAATTTTAAATTTTTATGTTTACATTGTTATTTAAGTGTTAATATGATATATCATGACGGCCTTTAGGAGGCGCTGGTGTTTTTTTAAATTTGATAACCTAACTACTATGTACACTAATATTTACAATAAGAAATTTGATAACCTAGATTGGAACTAGCGCCCTAATTGGAGCCTGATCCGAATGCAAGCAACGGACCCTAAACTTTTCTTTACACTCACCAAAGCGTTCATGTAAGGTTTTTATTCCGGCCAGACGGTGGACCTCGGATGTTCTTGTCCTGGGAGGGGTGTTGAGGATCATCCTCAGGAATTTGTTTTGGACCCGTTGAAGTTTGAGGTGGTGGGTTTTAGCGCAGCTCTCCCAGACCGGCATACCATATTCGATCACAGGGAGGATGATTTGCTTGTAGACAGCAAGCTTATTTTCAGGGACAATGACGACCGGCGGTTGATCAAAGGGTACAGTAGTTTCAACAAGACGTTACATTTTGTCACCGTTTTGTCAACCAGTTGCCTGAAAATAAGCTTGCTGTCGAGGGTCAAGCCAGTAGCTGGCCTCATTGGCCCATTCCACAGTCGTGCCATTGAGGATGATTTTACAGTCCCCAGGCGGAACAAGTTTAGGGATTTGGAGTGGGGAAAATGATGACCTGGGTCTTCGCCGCGTTGATACAGATCTTCCAGCTGGTGAGGTACTCTGTCAGGGCATCCAGGCCTCGTTGGAGTTTTGCCACTAGCGCTCTGATCACTCTACCGTTGTAGACGATGGATGTGTCATCTGCGAACAGAGACAGAATGCCGCCTTCTGGAGGTTCTGGCATGTCGGAGGTGAACAGATTGAAAAGCAGGGGCTGAGGATACTGGGGGACGCCTGCGACGATGCTGTGCGCATTGGAACTCGCTCCGCTGATTGAGACCCGGAATGACCTTGCCGACAGGTAATTGTTGATGATTTTCACCAGGTAGCTGGGAAGATTGTAGCGTTGTAGTTTGTACACCAGGCCATCATGCCATACATTGTCAAATGCCTTCTCGACATCGAGTAAGGCCATGGCAGATGTTTTCGAGACAAACTTGTTCCGTCTGAGGACGTTGGTAACTCGGGTCAGTTGGTGTACAGTTGACCGACCGCGTCGGAAACCAAACTGTTCCTCGAGCAAGATGTTGAGATTTTCGGCAGACTCAAGTAACCGATGATGAATAGCTTTTTCGAATAGCTTGGATAACCCTGAGAGAAGGCTGATGGGTCGATAACTTTTGGGGGAGGAAGGATCCTTCCCAGGCTTCCGGATGGGGATGACTTTCGCTGACTTCCAGGACGATGGGAAGTAGCTAAGCCGGAGACACTGATTAAAGATCAGCGAGAGGTGCTCAAAGAACGGAGCACTCATGTGTTTGAGCTCGAGATTCAGGATGCTGTCGAAGCCTGGGGCCTTCATGTTCTTCGACGATTTGATATAGGCCGTCAATTCGTCAGCTGAGATCTCCAACTCCTCCGAGAAGTCGTTGGGAATCAAATGGATGTTGTTAGCATGCTCGTTGACGGCTGCTTCGTGTGGACTGACGATGTTCTGCCCAAGATTGTGTGAGCTGACGAAGTGACGACCTATTTCAGCGACCTTCTCTGCAGGAGTTATCAAGCGATCCTTAGAGCCATTATTGTCTAGTGGGATCAAAGGTGGAATGGGCCGAGGCTTGGATTTTAGAATTTTGGTCATTTTCCAGAACGGCTTAGCATAATCTGGGAGAGTGCGGATCTTATTCGAGAAGTCGTTATTTTTGAGGTCCACCATTCTGGCCTTGATATTTTTGTGATTCGATTGCAGCGTGTTTAAGCTCAGGCAGTCCAGTACGCTGAAACTGCCTGCGAGTGACATTCCGCAATCGAATCAAATCTTTGGTGAGTGTATCGATGTTTAAGGAGTTGCTTACCTGCCGAGCCGTCGGTACGTGTTGCTCTCGGGCCGCCGTGATCGCCTCCTCGATAGCGCACAGCTGGCGGTCGATACTTTCCGGCGTCTCCGGACGCACCTCGTAGTCGACGGTGTTATCGACGCACTGCTGGAAACGCTGCCAGTTCACTCGGTGGTAGTTCCGCCGTAACTGCTGGTGCCGATTGACCGAGGAGCCCAGTTCCGCCACCACCGGATAGTGATCCGAACTGAGCTCCTGGTATACAACCGGCTGCGAGACGTGGTCACTCAGGTTTGTTACGTAGAGGTCGAGCGTTGCGTGGGCACCGGACCGACTCAGCCGAGTGGGGAATCCGGGCTCAGGATCGTGTAGTGGCCTTCCTCCATGTCGTTGCTCCAGATGGTGCCGTTTCGATTGCCGCGACTGTTGCCCCAGGCTTGATGTTTGGCATTCAAGTCGCCGGCAATGATATACTGGCCTTGCCTCCGCGTCAGCTTTACGATGTCCCTCCGAAGGGCAGCCGATGATCCATCGCCGGCTTTGGCTTGCGTTGGACAGTACGCCGCGATGAGCGCGATTGTGCCGACCGAAGTGGTGATTTCGACACCGATGGCCTCGATGACACTGAGCTGGAAGCTTGGAAGCAGACAACAGTTGATGTTGTAGCGAAGAGCGATGGCCACACCACCTCCCCTGGTCGGCCGGTCGAGTCGCACGATGCGGAAGTCCGGGATGTTGATGTTCACCTCCGGTTTTAGGTGCGTTTCGGTGATGAACGCCACGTCTATTTCCTTCTCCTCAAGGAAATCCTTCAGCTCGATTGTTTTGCTCTTTAGCGAGCAAGCGTTCCAGTTGACCAGGCCCACCCTAGCAGCCATTTTCAATGATGAACATGCCAAGTGTGAAGACCTGGTCGAATCGGTTTTGCAGCCGCGCAGTCGAGTGGCGAGCTGCGCGAAGATCGGCATCAGTTGCTCCGGAGTGTACAGCGGAGCAGATTCTTCCGGTGGGACGGCTTCGTTCTCCGACTGCCGACGGAACCCAGGAGGAGGGAGCGGAGGCCATTGGTGGATGGTGCCGACGATGTTGGAGCTTGGACCGATGCAGCTGCCGCTGCCAATCGCTTGTGCGGCTGTAGCGGTGGGAGTATTGGAATCACACGACGGGCTGGAAAGTTCACCTCGTTGATTACAGGAACATGGTTCTTCTTCGGAATGGTCCTGGTGGAAGCCTTCTTCCGGATTTCCAGGAACTCGGCTCGCTTTGGGCAGCCCTTTGTGGTGGCCCGATGTTTGTCGCCACAGTTGGCGCACTTGGGATCGGCCACCTCCATTTTGTCGCACTCGTCAGTCGGATGGGGTTCGCCACACTTGTTGCAGCGCGGCTTCATGCGGCAGTTCCTGGTGCCGTGCCCGAAATTGAAGCAGTTGGTGCATTGCGTGACATCGCGGTGCACTGGCCGATATCGCTCCCAGTCAACGACGGTGTAATTTATAACGCCAACCAGCTTCAGGTCCTTCCAGGTAGTGGAACCGTGCTCCAGATGGATCAGGTAAAGCTGGTCGCGATATTTCCTCGCCTTGTCGTGACGAGCGATCTTGTGGACGGCTACTGGCTTCAGTCCGCAACTTTCAAGCTCTGCTTGGAGCTCTTCCTCCTTCATGTTGTGAAGTCCTCGCAGCAAGGCCTTGAGCGGCTTCGTGCCGGGGTGGTCATAAGTGTAGTACTCATACTTATGGACCTCGAGGAACTCCACGACGGATTGATGATGGTCCCTGTTGGCCGGCATCACTTTCACGCCCTCGCTGCAGAGCCGAACAGTACATTTCAGCCCCTTAGCGACCAGCTGGCGAATTTTTGGGCGTAAATCCGGCGGATCGCCCTTCACAAACACGGGCGGGCACTTCTCCTTCCGCTCCGGTTGCACCTGCGGCAGCTGCGATTGCTGCTTCTTCCTCTTTTTCGGCGGATTGCCGGCGTCATCAAGCGGCAACGGCGAGAACACGTTGCTCTGCAAAAGCTGCTTGGAGGGGTTACCCGCGCCTCCAAGAGCAGTGCGCTTAGGCACTTTTCCAGCGACCGAATCGGCCACCGAGTCTCCCATGACGGGTCCGGGAGAAAATAACGCCAACGCGACAAGCGAAAACGTAAACAGCGAAAGAACGAGAAAAAACACTTCGAAAAAATGCGCGAGCAAAAAACACGTCCGTACGTGTTGCTGTCTCGAACTGGAATGAGCCACGTGCGCGGGGGAGAGCCACTTTCTTATCATCAATAAAGATGGCTCATTAGTCCCTCCTCTTTGTTGTCCGGTATGGCTGCAAATATTGTGTAACCGTCAAACACTCACCAAAGGGGCGTGGCTACAGGTTCAACTTTATTGATTACAAGAAAGCAGCTCTCCCGCGCGCGCGAGCCATTTCGTTCGAGATGTCGCGGAGAGCAGACCGTGGTACCACCTTCGGCATCGGCGGAGCTCCTACCGGAAATTTTATTCCCGGCGATGGTGTGGATCGCGCGGTCGTCGTCATTAACATTAGCAGCGCTCAGATTAAATTTTCTTGTATGAAGTAGGGGGAATGACGGCTTTGGCAGGTTTTGTTCTATTATTGTCGGCGGGGTTTTTGTTGACCAAATTTTATGAAATTTGGCCACAATATTCTTTGATATGCAAAGAATGTTTAGGCCAAATTTGAGCATAATTAGTTACAGAAACCACCTGACAATAATAGAACAAAACCTGCCAAAGCCGTAATTTCCCCTACTAACGATTGGCTACCATCAATGAAAGTAGCTCTCAAGTCACAACTTGAGGCGAGATGAATTTTGATCAAAGTAAAACTTAATTGCTTGGTGATGGCAGATTGTTTTCCGTCGGTAGTAGAATCACGAGATCCCGATTCAGAGAAAGACTTATAATTTTAGCAGATAGTCATCCATGCGAATACATTTTTGCAGAGCATTTTTCTTATAACCAATAAAGATGGCTCATTACCCGGATAAAAATATACTATTGGTTCAATAGAGTAAACAATTGAATTACCATACAATGTACGGTATAGAATAGGATACATTGTTTCTTGATGGTTGCACAGATTGTATCAACACTGAGGATACAATACCCGAGCAAAGATGAATAACTAATTGATAACAAATTTTATTATCCGGTTATCTAACATTTTGATAACTGAACTTGTTATCATTTTGGCTGAATTAACAGCCAACATAACAAAAATGATACCAGAATTATGTTCCTGAAATAACTAAATGAAAACAAATTAAGTTATCACTGATACCAAGTTGATAACACATTTAGTTATACATGTTATTTACTCAAATAACTAAATTTGTTATCATTAAGTTTTCAGCCCTCACTGTTTTATCGACCAAAATAGTCAAATCTTCTTTGCCGACTTCGTTAAGCATTGAAAAAAATGTTGGCATTCACTGGGATTCAAACTCGAATCGAGTGATTGTAGGGCGCCGTCTCTAGGCACTCATCCAATTACGCTCTCTTGAGGAGTCGAAAAGAAGAGCACTACGCTTTCTACATTTACCGAAAACTGCTTATAGTCAAATCATAATGTCATGACCATTTAATGTAAATAATAGTCTGCAGGACAGAGAGCGAAGTAGAATAACTTATTGATAACAAACTTTATTATCCGGTTATATTGATAACTAGAATTGTTATCATTTTGGTTGATTTACCAGTCAACATAACAAAAATAACAACCGAATTTCATTCAAAATAGTGAATCGGCTTCAGTGCGAGCATGATTGTTTTCTCCACCACTAACCAGATCGTTGCAATTTCTTGATTATCCGACATTTCTTGTTTAATTTCCTGCCTTCCACGAAGACATTTGTATGAATTGTATTGTCGTTCGTGAAATATGTTGCCTCAAAGTAAATGCAAACTCAATTTCATTTGCAGACGATGTCCTGAATAGTAAGCGGTTAGTTAGATTATACACCGATCCTAAATGTGCACATGCCCTTGGATCATATGGTTCGAGAGTTGCAAGGCCATGTTAAGTACTAATAAAACTACAACGTATGGTTCTCAGATGCATACTTCATCATTCAACGGCGCGTGAAATGAAAGTAAAGTTAATAAGCATAGTACAATACAAATAAAAAAAATTGAACTCTTGTGCAAATTCCTTTGTTGACAGAGAAATAAACAAATCAATAGATATCGTTGGCAACGGTAAAGATCACTGTCTTCTTAGACGAAATTTTATTTCAACTTACTGACAAATTAAAAACAAAAAAATTGTTTTTCAATGCATTCGTGTAAAACAAATCAGTTCAGCAGTTCATCTGTTTTTCACCATTATATGTTTACATATAAAATGTAGAGCCAACTTAGGATTTCGTTTTGTTTTGTTTGATACAAATCTGCTTATTAGTTTTTTGGTTTGCTTTCCAATTTTTTTAAGATATTGGGATGAACATTCACAATAAAATATGTCTCCTAATTATTTTTATCTGCATACTAAAAAAAGAATCAAAACGATTGTCCTATTCGTTTTGGGCTTTGTAAATAGGAAGAGTTAATTTTCGATTGAGGGGTCGTTCACTAATTACGTGAGTACATATTGGGGAGGGGAGGTCTGTCATTTTCTTACTCTTCTTAAAAAAAATTGTATGAGAAAAATCTTACAAGGAGGGAGGGGGTTCGAAAAACCAAGAAAAAATGCTTAAGTAATTAGTGAACGACCGCCAAGGACCGGTACATTTAGCAGAAGATAGTATGTTTGAAAGAATAGAATGCTTAGCACGATATCTAAACGACGCGAAATTAAAAAAGAAAATTGCAAATTTATATTGATAATAAAATTTGTAATTATTCGGTTATCAGTTAATCACATGATTGATAACTTAATATCAAAATGATAATAAGGATAACTTAGCGAGTTATCAGTTTGATATCATTTTAGTTATCTGCCTTTGCTCGGGTACATCAACATATTTCTCTAATGTAACAATACTTGCAATTGTTTTTGAAACGTTTTCGTACATAAGATTCATATATTGTTAACTTTTGAAACGTTTCTTTACATTGCATATAAACTATATAACAATATTTGCCTCATAGCGCCAAATATGCATTTTTTCCCTTTAAATTGCATTGTTGAACAGTAAAGCTGGCACAACTGAGAAATCAAAAATCGTATTGTTTTACTATACAAATACAATACAATCTATTGTATTTTGAACAGTTTTGTTCGGATATTTCAACAATATATTAACCATACACTCTATTGTGTGACGAAAAAAATGTATGGAAAAATCTCAGATTTTGTATAGTTACGATACTTAACAACCCGTACATTCTATTGCGAAAACTTCATTTACATTTGAATATATGGTTCATAACAATGCATTCTAATGTATTTCTTTGGTTTCATTTACAATATAATCTATTGCCAATTTAATGTTTTTAATAGTAGTGTTACAATCAATTGTATTGTTATTCTACTGTATTTTTTATTCGGGTAGTCCCTCCTCTTTGTTGTCCGGTATGACTGCAAATATTGTGTAACCGTCAAACACTCACCAAAGGGGCGTGGCTACAGGTTCAACTTTATTAATCACAAGAAAGGAGCTCTTCCGCGCGCGCGAGCCATTTCGTTCGAGATGTCGCGGAGAGCAGACCGTGATACCACCTTCGGCATCGGCGGAGCTCCTAACGGAAATTTTATTCCCGGCGATGGTGTGGGTCGCGCGGTCGTCGTCGTCAGCATCAACAGCACTCAGATGGAATTTTCTTACGTGTCTCTACGATGGCGGCTATGGTGGTGTTTATTTCTGCAACGGTTGCGTCTGAAGTGTCATCAGTGAAACCTGCTCTTAAGCCATAATTTGAGGCGAGAAGATTTTGAACAAAGTTCATATTAATCGCTTGGTGATGGCTGATAGTTTCCGTCGGTGGCGGAATCGCGACCGTGCGTCAGGGACGCTTCAAAAATTTATTCGCATGGATAGCATCAATACCAGTGAAATTTCCCCTCAAGATTATCATTTTTGCTGCTACTTGTTTCAGGTTTAATTTCCATCCATGCAAATACATTTTTGAAGCTTCTCCTTCTGAGGCACGCTCTTCGTTCCCACCGACGGCGTAGGTAGCGCTCGTAACAGGATCGTTGCGACAGAGAATCCAACGATGGCAATCTGTTGCAGTGTAGCGGTAGAACCATAGAGCCAGCATCTGCATTTGAGTGAAATACTCTTGTGATATTCTGACTATCGAATGGTTGCTGTTGTGTTGGTGATTAGAAATCCGCATGATCTGAAATCTGTCCTTTTCAGGGCATTAAATTTTTCATTGGAGGAATTTGGTTTGACTGACAGTAAATTCATGAGATTGTTGCAATAAATCGGCAGCAGTAACGCAAAAATTCATAAGATTCAATCCATCATTCGACTTCTGCAGAGTAAGTGATTAAAAAACCATCGAAAGATAAAGACGCTAAAAGACTATTATTCTTCCATTTACTTCCACTCTTGTTAATAGTGGAAGTAAATGGAAGAATAATAGTCTTTTAACCTTGTAGCATTTCCCCTAAGACGCTCTAAAATAATTAATCATAAAGACGCTATTAGTGTTTGAAATCTATCTCAATTACGCGACGGTCTCGAATTTGAAAATTTCCGTTTTACACCCTGTATCTGAGTCTTCCCCTTAGACGTAGTTTACGTCAAAAAATTATTTCAACTTAACCTTCCTCCCAAACATAATGGTGGTCCTGAAAAGAACCGATTAATTTCCACTTATGTGCATCATCAACAGCACAACGTTGATTGCTAGATTCAACGATGCTGTTGGGAACACGGATGAAAAGATGTACTGCTGTTGCCACGACCGCCACCACCACCTGACGAAAAATTTCATCCGCATCATGACTCATAAATCTCAATCAACGAGCCGAGCCCTCCCGTGCGAACGAAATCGTCAGTTCTCCGTGACATGCAGAATGAAAATGATGCGCGCACGCGATACACGGGTCGTTTTATACACAGTAAAAACGAAGCAGTGGATCAAAAGGCCCGTACGTTACTGCAATCTGATGTCCGTGTTGGGGATTTATGAACGGGATTGAATTTTTCACCCGGTTTGGAAAGAAATAACATTTTCAATAGTTTAACGTTGATAACCAATAGTATCAATAGAATTGGCAAATTGCTGGAGAGTTTCCGAATCGATTGATAAGCAAATGTCGAAAATCCATCGAAAGATAAAGACGCTATTACCGTTTGAAATCTTACATGATTTCGTGACGGTCCCCAATTTGGAAATTTTCATTTTGCACCCTGTATCTGAGGCTTCCCCTTAGACGTAGTTTACGTCAAAAATAACATTTTCAATAGTTTAACGTTGATAATCTATAGTATCAGTAGAATTGGCAAATTGCTGGAGAGTTTCCGAATCTATTGATAAGCAAATTTCGAAAATCCATCGAAAGATAAAGACGCTTTTAGCGTTTGAAATCTATCCTAATTTCGTGACGGTTTCGAATTTGGAAATTTCGGTTTTACACCCTGTATCTGAGTCTTTCCCTTAGACGTAGTTTACGTCAAAAATGCGCGAGCAAAAAACACGTCTGTACGTGCTGCTGTCTTGAACTGGAATGAGGCTGATTGCGCCACGCGCGCGGGGGAGAGCATTTTTCTTATAACCAATAAAGATGGCTCATTAGTCCCTCCTCTTTGTTGTCCGGTATGACTGCAAATATTGTGTAACAAGAAAGGAGCTCTTCCGCGCGCGCGAGCCATTTTGTTCGAGATGTCGCGGAGAGCAGACCGTGATACCACCTTCGGCATCGGCGGAGCTCCTAACGGAAATTTTATTCCCGGCGATGGTGTGGGTCGCGCGGTCGTCGTCGTCAGCATCAACAGCACTCAGATGGAATTTTCTTGCGTGTCTCTACGATGGCGGCTATGGTGGTGTTTATCTCTGCTACGGTTGCGTCTGAAGTGTCATCAGTAAAAGCAGCTCTTAAGCCATAATTTGAGGCGAGACGAATTTTGATCAAAGTTCATATTAATCGCTTGGTGATGGCTGATAGTTTCCGTCGGTGGTGGAATCACGACCGTGCGTCAGGGACGCAACAAAAATTTATTCGCATGGATAGCATCAATACCAGTGAAATTTCCCCTCAAGATTATTATTTTAGTAGATAGACTGCTACTTGTTTCAGGTTTAATTTCCATCCATGCAAATACATTTTTGCAGCTTCTCCTTCTGACGCACGCTCTTCGTTCCCACCGATGGCGTAGGTAGCGCTCGTAACAGGATCGTTGCGACAGAGAATCCAACGATGGCAATCTGTTGCAGTGTAGCGGTAGAACCATAGAGCCAGCATCTGCATTTGAGTGAAATACTCTTGTGATATTCTATCGAATGGTTGCTGTTGTGTTGGTGATTAGAAATCCGCATGATCTGAAATCTGTCCTTTTCAGGGCATTAAATTTTTCATTGGAGGAATTTGGTTTGACTGAGAGTAAATTCATGAGATTGTTGCAATAAATCGGCAGCAGTAACGCAAAATTCATAAGATTCAATCCATCATTCGACTTCTGCAGAGTAAGTGATTAAAAATCCATCGAAAGATAAAGACGCTATTAGTGTTTGAAATCTATCCTAATTTCGCGACGGTCTCGAATTTGGAAATTTCCGTTTTACACCCTGTATCTGAGTCTTCCCCTTAGACGTAGTTTACGTCAAAAAATTATTTCAACTTAACCTTCCTCCCAAACATAATGGTGGTCCTGAAAAGAACCGATTCATTTCCACTTATGTGCCTCATCAACAGCACGACGTTGATTGCCAGATTCAACGATGCTGTTGGGAACACGGATGAAAAGATGTACTGCTGTTGCCACGACCGCCACCACCACCTGACGAAAAATTTCATCCGCATCATCACTCATAAATCTCAATCAACGAGCCCTCCCGTGCGAACGAAATCGTCCGTTCTCCGTGACATGCAGAATGAAAATGACGCGCGCACGCGAAACACGGGGCTTTTTATACACAGGGAAAACGAAGCAGTGGATCAAAAGGCCCGTACGTTACTGCAATCTGATGTCCGTGTTGGGGATTTATGAACGGGATTGAATTTTTCACCCGGTTTGGAAAGAAATAACATTTTCAATAGTTTAACGTTGATAATCAATAGTATCAATAGAATTGGAAAATTGCTGGAGAGTTTTCGAATCGATTGATAAGCAAATGTCGAAAATCCATCGAAAGATAAAGACGCTATTACCGTTTGAAATCTTACATGATTTCGTGACGGTCCCCAATTTGGAAATTTTCATTTTGCACCCTGTATCTGAGGCTTCCCCTTAGACGTAGTTTACGTCAAAAATGGAATCCAAATTTGCGAATACTTAATCGATCTTAACCGTCTTTTATGTTAATCGAATACTTAACCGTCTTTTAAATAATGTAACAAATATATAATTAATCAGTTTTAGGTGAAACGAAGCTCGTCGGTTCTGGTAGTATAGAATATTAACAATATATTCCTCCTCGTGAGTCTTCATATGTTGAATAATGGGCAGCACTGTCCTATCCAGCCGCTGGAGCCTCCCCATTCTTACACTACGTTTCACAGTTGAATAATAAATAATACCCTAAAAGTAGGCAATTATTTATGGTTGAAATGCGCTATGTAGGAACGGGGATGGTTATGATTTTTTTGATGAGCTTGGAAAGTATTGAAGTTGCAAAAGGAAAACGGTCCTGTCAGCCACATAAGGGTAAAAATACTACGGTGTTGCTATCACTTTTGATATAATTCATGGTCTGCGTAAAAATCTGAATAGAAGCATTTGTATTTTAACACTTTTTGCCTTTCTCGTATACAAAGTATACGTAAAGGCTATATGTTCGCTCCAAAAACGAACTTTTTATAGGAGTCCCGGAGACCCATAGTGTTATATACCGATCGACTCAGCTCGACGAATTGAAGTGATGTCTGTGTGTATGTGTGTGTGTATGTGTGTGTGTATGTGTGTGTATGTGTGTGTGTATTTGTGTGCGCAAAATAATCTCACTCGTTTTTCAGGCACTTATCATTAACCGATTACACAAGTTGCATTCGACGCGGAATCTTGTCCCATTGTTTCGTATTGAAAATTGGCCGAATCGGACTATGGGCTTCGGAGTTACGGCCAATATATTTTTTTTACAACAAAAATTCTCACTCACTTTTTAGACACTTACTCTTAGCTGATTTACTCGCAACAAGTTTCATTCAACGCAGAATCATGTCCCATTGTTTCGTATTGAAAATTGGACAGATCGGACTATGGGCTTCGAAGTTATGGCCAAAATCCACTTTTTCACATGAGAAACACGTACAAAATTCTCACTCATTTTTCAGGCACTTATCCTTAACCGATTTGCTTGCAACAAGTTTCGTTTGACGCGAAATGCTGTCCCATTGTTTCGTATTGAAAATTGGTCGAATCGAACTATGGGATTCGAAGTAATGGCCAAAATACATTTGTTGACAAGAAAAATTCTCACTCATTTTTTAGGCACTTACTTTTAGCCGATTTGCCTGCAACAAGTTGCATTCGACGCAGAATCTTGTTTCATTGTTTCGTATTGAAAATTGGTCGATTCGAACTATGGGATTTGAAGTAATGGCCAAAATACTTTTTTTTTTTTCATTTTTTAGGCACTTACTCTTAGCCGATTTGCCCGATGCAGAATCTTGTTTCATTGTTTCTTATCGAATATTGGTTTAATCAGACTATGGGCTTCAGAGTTATGGCCAAAACATATTTTTTACTTACTCTTAACCGATTTGCTTGCAACAAGTTTCATTCGACGCGGAATCCTGTTCCATTGTTTCCTTCTCGGTTTCCTTTTGGGTGTCTCGAGAATATTGCGGCTTCCTGCTGGCCCCTCCGGTAATCGCAACAATCACTAATCAAAACAGAGTCAATGAAAATCTGACCCACCGTATCCACTTGCCATGAGAAATACTCTCGATGTACTCAGTGACACCGGCTGTCATTTACCGAAAAGCCCACCCCTTCGTAATGTGTTTTGTATGGAAGGGTTCTAAAATTTGTATGGGCCGTAACGTTCGCAGAATCATCAAAGACCAGTTATTTATTCCAGTTATTTAGACCCGACAAACTTCGTTTCATCTAAAATTGATTTATTCTCTGATTAGTTCTCGAGTTATGCAGAAATTTATGTTTCATTTGTATGGAAGCCCCTTTCCTAAGGGGATGGGTCTCGAACCATCTTAAGAACCTTCCCGTCCCAAAAAACCTCTGCATACAAATTTTCACGCTGATCGGCTTAGTAGTTTCGGAGTCTATAATGGTCAGACAGACAGAAATTCATTTTTATGTATAGACCTGTACAGCTGTTTTCGAATTCACTCACCCGATGGATTTTTACCGAGCCTGTAACAAGCGCGGTTTCATCATCATCAATAGACATAGACCGCTGTCATCATTGAAAAGTAGTATGAAAAAAATTATAGCCCGGGACATCCTGGCTACGATTTGGCGATAGGCTAAACAATAGCATGACAGTAGCCTGATTTTTACATTTGACCGGCTCGTCTTTTCGAACAAAAGTTGATTATACGACCCGCTCAAACGCCATAATTTCTTGGGGGAGCTCATTTTGCGTTAGTCTATTTAGAAGATTATCAACGTTTACGAGGCGAACCGGTCCAGGGCCGAAAACCTCATTAATAAAGATATTAATAATAATAATTATCAACGTAATCCAAGAGCAGGTATTTATGGCAATTAATCTAGCCAGAGGCGGCTATGTCCCAGTGTGGGGATGTAATGCCAACCAGAAGAAGAAGAATCTAGCCAGAAGTACAATAATGCAACAAAGTTACTCCATTGTACCTTTACTGACCCATCACTCCAAGCTTCCGAAACAGACTAATAACATGTTGATATTTGTATGGAAGTTTCAATTTAAGGACAACTATGCGTCCATCGTCAGTATTACCGAGTCAATAAATCCATTCAAGTAACCCCCAATTTACCAGTCCTTTTCTGCAGA
This sequence comes from Armigeres subalbatus, assembly GCF_024139115.2. Classification (NCBI taxonomy): domain Eukaryota; kingdom Metazoa; phylum Arthropoda; class Insecta; order Diptera; family Culicidae; genus Armigeres; species Armigeres subalbatus. The sequence continues at coordinate 55,172 of NW_026942771.1, read as the reverse complement.
GTAATCACTCTTTGTAAGCGCTGTCGCTCGTAGAAATGGCACAAAGTCAAACCAGGCAATCCGAGATCTCTCGCTGCTTCAAATGGCCGATGGTCATGGTTCGGTGAAACACCTTTTTGATGAATTTGCGATACTTAGTCCGTAAAAGCCCTCCTTAGCCGTGCGGTAAGATGCGCTGCTACAAAGCCAGACCATGCTGAGGGTGGCTGGTTTCGATTTCCGGTGCCGATCTAGGCAATTTTCGGATTGGAAATTGTCTCGACTTCCCTGGGCATAAAAGTATCATGGTGCTAGCCTCATGATATACGAATGCAAAAATGGTAACCTGGCTTAGAAACCTCGCAGTTAATAACTGTGGAAGTGCTTAATGAACACTAAGCCGCGAGGCGGCTCTGTCCTAGTGTGGGGATGTGATGCCAATAAGATAGAGAGAAATAAACAATAACTTTTCAATGGCGCTTGGTGCGATTTAGCATAACCCAGACCATTTATAGCTATCTCATACACTGGGCTGGAGTAACCTGTAGCCGAGAATAGAACCGTGCTGTCAATACAGTGGCCAAGTCCTTACCCGCTAGTGTAACCATGAGGTATAGTTGATTGGTCACGCTACCCGTTCATAGCGCACATACGTACTAAGTTTCATAAAGAGGTCCTATAGTATCCGCGGTAATAATCATGGGGTTCCCGAGAAAATGGTAACTGGATGTAGGTGCGAAAGATTTAGAAGACATTTGGATTTTTGTAGGATTGATTGATATGTCTACGCTCATAAGTTTTTTATGCCTTTCTCGTATACAAAGTATACGTAAAGGATATATGTTCGCTCCAAAAACGAACTTTTGATAGGAGTTCCGGAGACCCATAGGCTCAGAATAGGGACGTTCCGATACTTCCGATATATCGGAATATCGATATTTTGGTTTCGATATTCGATATTTTTGTATCGATATTTAGCTTTCAATATATCGGTCATATCGATATTTTTGCTTTCGATATCGATATATTGTATCAGAACATAGTAACACAAAAATAACAATTGTATTGTATTTTGTGAAGAAAAAATACCTCTTTCAAAATGGATCCAGAATGCGGTTTTTTTACTGATTTAGAGGATTTTTCTCGGTAGAGCGGATGGAGTAAGGTGTGCGCTGTCATCACAAATAGTTTTGACAACTCGACACTTTGCATTGATGCACCATTGTGCAACATCTGCAATTATCTATTTGGCGTTTTCCCATGATAAATTAGATAAATCAACTTAGAAATTAGGAAGAGATTTGTGGAAATAGGAGTTAAAAGTATTGGAAAACATATGAAAATTTTCTTCAAAATAATGCCCTGAAGGAATTAAACAGAATTTCCTGAAAACATTTCTCCGGTTTCCTGATGATAATTTTGATTTTTTTTCTGATGGAACTTTTGCGATAATTTTGAAGAATGCCATGTAAACAAAGAGGATAATTTCTCGTGAAAGTTTAAGAAAAGTTCCTTTTAGTTAAGAATATTTTAATGGATTTTCTTGTAAAAATTCTGAATTTTATTTAAGAATTAAATTCAAACTTCAAAAACTTCCTTGGAAATTCTGAAGAGAGAATTTAATATTGTCAAAAAACAGAATAACCCGAGGAGAAATACAGAAAAAAAATCAGCAAATTTCTCGAAACTTCAGTTGATTTTTTCTAACGAACGGAAAATAGTGAGGTCAGTGAGGTGCCGTAAACGCTGTCTCTACCGGGTAAAACTACGACGTACGGCGCCGCCGATGATTGTTGGACTGGCACACTCTAGAAGCGGATTGGATTAAAAATAGTCATTTCTAATAATTATTGTAAATTGGTAATACGGTAATACGATAGTAAATGAATAAATACATAAAATATATTTTAAATATTTTCATTTTTAAAATATCATTTGATTTTCCGATATATCGATATTTTCATTCCAATGTATCGGTGATATCGATACTTTGATTCGATTATCGTATCGAAGCAAATATCGATATTTTGAAGTATCGGAAAGTCCATATCAGAAGTTATGGTCAAAATACTTTTTTTTCACCAAAAGTGCGTAGAAATTACTCACTCGAAAGAAACGAGAAAGGCACTATCACCGCTAGGTGGATTAATCTGGGTTTTTTTTAAATAAATGCCATTGCCGAATTTTTTGTTCGTATTTTTCATAAAATCAAATCACAAAGAATTGTGCGTGGTATCTTTTTAGCGTGTGTTTGATAATTTGTCGTGTCATACGCAATAAAGAGGAGAAACAAGCGATCCAAAAAAGTAAGTAAGGGGTCGTACACTTATTACGTAAGCAATTTTTCTGGGTTTTTCGGCCCCCCCTCCGCCCTCGTAAGATTTTTTTCATTCAAAAGATTTTTTATTTATATGGAGCGTAAGATATTGACCAACCCCCCCTCCCCCCAAAAGTGCTTACGTAATATGTGTACGGCCCCTAACAGTTTGCTTTTCGTGCGCTGCTTTCTTTGGCAATGCAGTAATGGCAAGGATTTCGTAGGTGCAAATTTGTTTCGGTGATTAACACATCAAATCTTGCTACTTTTACACAAACAATTTATTCAAATGAAAGCTTAGACTTGAAATTGTGTGATTGAATCAAATTTATGTTCATAAATAGTGTATGTTTGCTGAAAAACGCAAATATTGTTGAGGGTGCAAACAACTGTCGCACCCTGCCAATGCCGTATTCTACCCTACTTTCATTTATTCGCAGAAGGCATTTGCAATTGAAGATGCACAATCAGCAGTAGTGTTAATATCCATTTTAGATTAGAAAATTTCGCTGTTTTACATGTAAATGTTTCTAAAAAGTCCTCAAAAAATAATTTACAGAGGAATATTTAAATGAACATTATCTTATTATTTGTTTTTTATTTTATGAGAAATCATATTATTAAACTTTACGTAGACTCGGAGTTTGGATTCAGAATTTTAAATAATTTTTCGTTGACGTATTAGAGTACCTCCTCTATTTTAGTAGGGTTACCGCTCATTGACTTGTTTCTGTGAATTTTTCAGCATAAGCACGCATGTTAGCAAAAAGAAACAACGAAATTGGTGTTGTATTTCTTTGTTTGGAAAACGGGACAGTTCCCTTAAAATAGCACATTTTGCCCAAATCTGAAAATTTTATTAATAGAAATTTCTAACTTCAAATACTATTATCCATAAGAAATCTATAAATACCCTACATTTGCTTGAGTAAATAAGGGATTAATAGTTAGAAACAAAGGAATTCTAATTATGTATTTAATTATTAGTTTTATTTCAAGAAGTTTCGAATAAACAAATTGCTAATAATTCTACACAGCATGGAAGTTGTCGTTACCAATATCAATACCTATAATCAAACTCCATAGATCCAAAAGTTAAAAGTTAAATGTAAATACGTTACGTTTATACAAGTCCTACGTCTATTCGCGGTTATGTTAGAAACATTACCCATTGCTTTTTTTTGCGTGTTTTTGACGTAGCACTACGTCAGTGTTTTCTATATTGGGGTACACTTTACGATTGCGAAAATCGGGGACCGTCACGAAAATATGATAGACTTTAAACTTTAATATCTCAGCCGTTTCTCGATGGATTTTCAATTTTTTTGGACCATTCGATCAAGGATGAAACAACGCTTCTTTGTATTTATTTGAAAATACTGATTTTTAACAATTTATTATCGATAATTGATAAAAAGTTTAGAAATAGGTAAACTAACCAATCACGTGCATGCATCACTAGCACAGACATCAAAAATCAATCACTTGCGGGTTTGGATCTAATCCTCAGTTTGAACAAGATTTTACGCATAGCAGACGCATCAAAGCGATCGTAGCGAAGCGGACACAGCATCACGGAGGCGCTAATAACATTGGTGGTGGTGCTCGATGTGTTGCTGCAGATCATTCAACCTCACCAAACAGAATTTCATATGAAGAAACGGTTGACCAAAAAAATAGCACTGTGGCGATCCCGCACCGCCAGTGCCGATGCTGAAAATTCATTACAAATTGTGGTGTCAGTTAGTTGGAAAGGAGCATTGGGAAAAGAAAATTGGTTCTTCTCAAGACCAACATTTTATGAAAAGAAAGAGTTATTTGCGAAAATGGACTGTTTCGGTGCCATCGGGTTTGGCGTGGTAGCTTGGTTGCTGTTAGTGAATCCATCCATTAAAAATCACTACATCATCTCCCTCCGACGCGCTATCAAATTCGCTATTTACGATTGAGTTTTGCACTTTGAAGAAAGTTTATTTCGGATAGTCGGATCAACCTCTTTTGTATAAAATCAATGAAGACGCCACCTCAGTGGAAACTATCTACAGCAACCACCCATCGGTAAACGTCGCTCGGACAGACAGATGCCGAAAGATAATGTTTTGTAATATGAAGAAACTTCGTCTTGAGTCAAATTTCTGTTGTCATTCCTCGTAACAATACGCATCTTAGATAAACAACATCTCATAACCAAACTCAGAATCTTGCGAGAAATTTTCAGTGGATTCTTAGAATTTATCATTCTCCGAAAGGTCCGTTGTCTGTGGAAACCCGATCGAAATGGCTCGCGCGCGTCGAAAAGCAGCTTTCTTATATCTAATGAAGTAATTTCATTAGCCCCGCCCCTTCATTAATCGTTATGAGTGCACATTTTATTTACACCCATATCAGCTCACAACGGGACGGTCATTCCAGTTCGAGACAGCAGCACGTACGGACGTGTTTTTTGCTCGCGCATTTTTTTCCAAGTGTTTTTTCTCGTTCGTTCGCTGTTTACGTTTTCGCTTGTCGCGTTGGCGTTATTTTCTCCCGGACCAGCATGGGAGACTCGGTGGCCGATTCGGTCGCTGGAAAATTGCCTAAGCGCACTGCTCTTGGAGGTGCGGGTAACCCCTCCAAGCAGCTTTTGCAGAGCAACGTGTTCTCTCCATTGCCACTAGATGACGCCGGCAATCCGCCGAAAAAGAAGAAGAAGCAGCAATCGCAGCTGCCGCAGGTGCAAACGGAGCGGAAGGAGAAGTGCCCGCCCATGTTTGTGAAGGGCGATCCACCGGATTTTCGCTCAAACATTCGCCAGCTAATCGCTAAAGGGATGAAATGTACTTTTCGGCTCTGCAGCGAGGGCGTGAAAGTAATGCCGGCAAATAAGGACCATCATCAATCCGTCGTGGAGTTCCTCGAGGTCCACATGTATGAGTACTACACTCATGACCACCCCGGCACGAACCCGCTAAAGGCTTTGCTGCGAGGACTCCACGACATGAAGGAGGAAGAGCTCCAAGCAGAGCTTGAAAGTTGCGGACTGAAGCCAGTAGCCGTGCACAAGATCGCTCGTCACGACAAGGCGAGGAGATATCGCGACCAGCTTTACCTGGTACACCTGGAGCACAGCTCCACCACGTGGAAGGACCTGAAGCTGGTCGGCGTTATAAATTACACCGTCGTTGACTGGGAGCGATATCGGCCAGTGCACCGCGACGTCACGCAGTGCACCAACTGTTTCAATTTCGGGCACGGCACCAGGAACTGCCGCATGAAGCCGCGCTGCAACAAATGTGGCGAGCTCCATCCGACCGATGAGTGCGACAAGATGGAGGTTGCTGATCCCAAATGCGCCAACTGTGGCGACAAGCATCGGGCTACAAACAAGGACTGTCCAAAGCGGGCGGCGTTTTTGGAAATCAGGCAGAAGGCCTCCACCAGGTCCCTGCCGAAAAAGAACCGAGTTCCTGCTCTCAACGAGGTGAACTTTCCGGCCATCCCGGCTCCCCGGCGAGCGATACCAATTCTTCCTTCTTTGCAGCAACACAAACGGCTGGCGGCTGCTGCAGCATCAGTTCAAGCTCCAACACCATCCACCAGCGATTGGCCCCCGCTTCCTCCCCCTGGATTCCGTCGTCAGGATAATGAGCCCCTTCCGGCCGTGGGCGACCCACCGCTCTACACATCGGAGCAGCTAGTTCCGATTTTCACCCAACTGGCAACGCGGCTACGCGGTTGCAAAATTCGCTTCGACCAGATCTTCACCCTGGGCATGTTCGTCATTGAAAATGGCTGCTAGGGTGGGTCTGGTCAATTGGAACGCTTGCTCACTAAAGAGCAACATCATCGAGCTCAGCGATTTCCTTCAGGAGAAGGAGATTGACGCGGCTTTCATCACCGAAACCCACCTGAAGCCCGAGGTAAGTGCAACAATTCCGGGTTTTAGGTTGGTGAGGTTCGATCGAACAAGCTCCAGAGGGGGAGGAGTGGCAATCGCCTTGCGAAGCACCATCGCCTGCCGCCTGCTGCCGGACTTCAAGCTCAAACTCATCGAAGCCGTTAGAGTGGAAGTCACCACTTCCGTCGGAGTCGTCACTCTCATCGTGGCTTACTGTCCCACACAAGCCAAAGTCGACGATGGCTCGTCGGCTGAGCTACGAAGGGACATAGTCAAGCTCACTCGGCAGCAGGGGCAATTCATCATCGCCGGAGACCTGAACGCAAAGCACCAATCGTGGGGAAACACCGTCTCCAACCGGAACGGAGTCGTCTGGTCCAACGACAAACTAGAGGGCCACTACACCATCCTTAGCCCTAACAGCCCTACCCGGTTGACACGGTCCGGGGCCCATGCTACGCTCGACATCTACATCACGAACATGTACGATCACGTTTCCCAGCCGGTCGTCTTCCAAGAACTTAGCTCGGACCACTATCCGGTGGTGGCTGAGGTTGGAACTTCAGTAAATCGGCACGAGCTAACAAGGCGAAACTACCATCGAGTGAACTGGCAGCGGTTTCAGCAGTGCGTCGACAACTTCGTCGATTACGAGGTGCGTCCGGAGACGCCGGAAAGTATCGACCGCCAGCTGTGCGCCATCGAAGAGGCAATCTCGGTGGCCCGGGAGCAGCATGTCCCGAAGGCTCGGCAGGTAAGCAACTCCTTAAACATCGATACACTCACCAAAGATTTGATTCGATTGCGAACTCGAACTCGAACTCGCAGACAGTTCCAGCGTACAGGACTGCCTGAGCTTGGCACGCTGCAATCGAATCACAAAAATTATCAAGGCCAGAATGGTGGACCTCAAAATAACGACTTCTCGAATAAGATCTGCACTCTCCCAGATTATGCTAAGCCTTTCTGGAAAATGACCAAAATTCTAAAATCCAAGCCTCGGCCCATTCCACCTTTGATCCCAGTAGACAATAATGGCTCTAAGGATCGCTTGGTAACTCCTGCAGAGAAGGTCGCTGAAATAGGTCGTCACTTCGTCAGCTCACACAATCTTGGGCAGAACATCGTCAGTCCACACGAAGCAGCCGTCAACGAGCATGCTAACAACATCCATTTGACGACTTCTCGGAGGAGTTGGAGATCTCAGCTAGCGAATTGACGGCCTATATCAAATCGTCGAAGAACATGAAGGCCCCAGGCTTCGACAGCATCCTGAATCTCGAGCTCAAACACATGAGCGCTCCGTTCTTTGAGCACCTCTCACTGATCTTTAATCAGTGTCTCCGGCTCAGCTACTTCCCATCGTCCTGGAAGTCAGCGAAAGTCATCCCCATCCGGAAGCCTGGGAAGGATCCTTCCTCTCCCAAAAGTTATCGACCCATCAGTCTTCTCTCAGGGTTATCCAAGCTATTCGAAAAAGCTATTCATCATCGGTTACTTGCGTCTGCCGAAAATCTCAACATCTTGCTCGAGGAACAGTTTGGTTTCCGACGCGGTCGGTCAACTGTACACCAACTGACTCGAGTTACCAACGTCCTCAGACGGAACAAGTTTGTCTCGAAAACATCCGCCATGGCCTTACTCGATGTCGAGAAGTCATTTGACAATGTATGGCATGATGGCCTGGTGTACAAACTACAGCGCTACAATCTTCCCAGCTACCTGGTGAAAATCATCAACAATTACCTGTCGGCAAGGACATTCCGGGTCTCAATCAGCGGAGGGAGTTCCAATGCGCACAACATCGTCGCAGGCGTCCCCCAGGGCAGTATCCTCGGCCCCTGCTTTTCAATCTGTTCACCTCCGACATGCCAGAACCTCCAGAAGGTGGCATTCTGTCTCTGTTCGCAGATGACACATCCATCGTCTACAACGGTAGAGTGATCAGAGCGCTAGTGGCAAAACTCCAACGAGGCCTGGATGCCCTGACAGAGTACCTCACCAGCTGGAATATCTGTATCAACGCGGCGAAGACCCAGGTCATCATTTTCCCCCACTCTAAATCCCCTAAACATGTTCCGCCTGGGGAATGTAAAATCATCCTCAATGGCACGACTGTGGAATGGGCCAATGAGGCCGACTACCTTGGCTTGACCCTCGACAGCAAGCTTATTTTCAGACAACAGGTTGACAAAACGGTGACAAAGTGTAACGTCTTGTTGAAACTACTGTACCCTTTGATCAACCGCCGGTCGTCATTGTCCCTGAAAAATAAGCTTGCTGTCTTCAAGCAAATCATCCTCCCTGTGATCGAATACGGCATGCCGGTCTGGGAGAGCTGCGCTAAAACCCACCACATCAAACTTCAACGGGCCCAAAACAAATTCCTGAGGATGATCCTCAACACCCCTCCCAGGACAAGAACATCCGAGGACCACCGTCTGGCCGGAATAAAAACCTTACATGAACGCTTTAGTGAGTGTAAAGAAAAGTTTAGGGTCCGTTGCTTGCATTCGGATCAGGCTCAAATTAGGGCGCTAGTTCCAATCTAGGTTATCAAATTTTTATTGTAAATATTAGTGTACATAGTAGTTAGGTTATCAAATTTTAAAAAACACACTAGCGCCTCCTGAAGGCCGTCATGATACATTATATTTTAAAAATTAAGTAAAAACATAAAAATAATAATAATAATAGTAATTAAAATTGAAGTTGGAGGGCTAAGTCGGCCGATCACTGTACATGGTTAAAAATAATTGTAGAACAAAAAACCCAAATTTATCCACCAGTGGTGATTATGCCTTTCTCGATTCAATGTGTTGAATTTGAATTCGTATGGTAAATGCAACGTAAATTGCCTACATTTAGGCGGTTAATAGCTTTGATGCGATTATATCACGATGCTTAAAAATAACTCAACTATGAGAGTAATGGATTGCGTCACGGCTAAATTGATTAACGATTTAAAATGTGCATGTACACAGCGTATTTGATAAAAGAAAAATAGAAATATTATTCAAACCGCATGAGATATTAGCAAACAAAAACAATAGTGTCCAACTAGGAAAGTTTCTCCGTCGAATGAAACTAGTTGCACTCGAATCGGTCAAGTCCTTCTATATGAAACGTGTTTAACAATAAAAAATTCCCGGGGCTACACACACACAGTCAGACATGTGCTCAGTTTTTCGAGCTGAGTCGATTGGTATATAACACTATGGGTCTCCGAGCCTTCTATCAAAATTTGGCTTTTGGAGTGAAATTAAAGCCTTCTGGTACAACTTTGTTGTACGAGAAAGGCAAAACTATTATAGTATAATATGATTATAATACGATTAGCTTTAGGCTTATTTACATCATCAAAGTTATTTTCGTTGTTTCCTAGTATCTCTAATTCAAGCAAAAACTAATGTAATGGCTTTGTGAACAGCTGTGTGTATTCAGTGATAAGACGTTTCTCAAGCTCTGAGGAAATGGTGTCATAGCAGAGTTGGCAATACATGCTTTGTATCTTATCAAACATAATTACAGTGAACCTCCTCGTTAATTTAATGTTGATAATTTTTTTAACTTTATTATTGTGTTTTTTTAATGATACATCAAGTTTAACGCAAATGTTGATAAACTATAACCATATAAAAGCATTGATGATTATCGATCAGGGAATCAATTTTTCTGAAATGCGCTTGCGAAACAAGCGACAAAAGAGAACCAACGACAAAGCTTTGTTTTTGTCGGAGATAATAATGACAAAGATCCGAAAAATTTTGTCAGCAACAAAAAAGAAGACAATCTTGTTGCTAACTTTTCATCCCGTTATTTTGCATTATTTCTAGAGCAAATTTCGGTTTTATTCTATCATAGTTTCTGCTTTTATAGAAATATTAGAAAATCGAACAATGATTACAAAATTAGCATTGTATTTTCGGAAATATCAGAGCATGCAAGGCAAATGTTTCTTGTCATATTGTGTTCGGGTTCTGATAAAGGTTTGTCGCTAAGTGCGTTTGTCAGTAACAAACTCTATTGACGACAAAGGATTGTTAGGCGTTGCTCGAATATTGATTTCCTGTTATCGATGCAATAAAATTAATAATTTTAGCTGTAAATTTTAAATTATGTTATTACAAAATTATAAGAAAAGTGGAATTTAAACTAAAGCAACTTGGAATTTTCGGCTGCTTAATCAAACGGACGTATATGATGTTGTAAAGAAAGCTTCAAACGTCGATTTAGAAATCTAATGGCACTCTCACGCAAACTAACACCACCAACAGGTAGCCGCGGCCTTCCCTGTCTATGGTGACAGTTTACATGGGAGGGCTATCAGATCGGACAAATCGACGTTTGAATCTGTGTTCACAAAATCACATACGTCTTTTGAATAAATAACCGAAATGCGTTTTTAAGTTTTATTTCCTTATGACATTACTGTCAATCGTGATAAAAAATGTGAATATGATGCGCAGTAAATAGTGTCATAATAAACGTTGGCGATCTTGCCTCCTATTGGAAACTGACCCCACTTTCCCCTACTCATTGTATTTTTCTCTCCCTTTCGACAAACAACCACATCTCCCGATATATTGCTTAATTGGTGGTCAAGAGGACTAAAGGCTAGTGGAAAAGGTTTTGGTTTTAGTGTCGGAATTGCGCTACTATGGACTGGACACCCATCCCCACACTATCTAAGTTTCCTCCCTCAGGTGTGTGCTTGCAGATTTCCATTTTGCAAAAACAACCAACATAATTTGTGATATTTTAACAGAACCTTATAGGGAATTCTGAACGACATACAATCAATACATTTATATTGCCAGGTAATACGTGCACAATTTGCATCACAATCGTGCATATACAGGAGTACATGCACTATTTGGTGAAATTGACCGGAAAATTAGAGAAGCATTCCCCCAATAATGAAATAAACACTTTCTTACTTTAATGCAGTCAATAGAATAGAACTTAAACTTGAAAAGGGTTAAAAGAAACAATTATTATTTTTCCTTAATACAAATGATCCGAAACAGATTTAACTCTGATCGGTCCTAGAGACGAGCCAGCCTTGGGCTAAAAGGCTCTCAAATAAAGACAAAATAAACTCTTAACGGTCTGTTCCGGTCTGTGCAGAACCGTTGCTACCATGGCACTGAATTCCACTTCCGACTCGGAAGCCGAGTCCATCGCAAACGAACCCTCCAGCTCGAGCAGTGGCCGCCACCCGGACGTTTACCAACCGGTTGAGCGTTTCTGCTGGCAGCATCATCCGCGGAACAGTCCTAGCAGCCGACTCGTGCATTCGCTGGTCCATTTTCTAATGGATAAACGGTCGGCCACAGCTCTCCACTTTGCAGACGTAGATCCGGACTCCTTCCTGATTTCATTTGACATGGGCCCAGGGTTGGATGGAGCCCGGGGCCACGACCCTCCCACCTAAATCCAGCCAGCCGTGGATGGGTCATCAGATTACGCGTGTAGTTGTAAAGTTTGGGACATCCCTCGTACGGCCACTGGAAAACTTTCTGCTCTCTGTCGACTTTGCCTCTTCTGTTGCACCTGGTTTCTTTTCGAGCAAAGTCGCACTGATACATGGTCATTTGCTGCACCCTTGGTAAGCGCCAAATCCGTCCACGTCCGTACACGAATTACACTTGGCGGAACATTCAAATGGCTCCAATTATTGGTGGTTCTAGACACGATCTCACTCAGTGAAAAAGCCGTCGGTGCGAAGGGAAACTGGATAACCGCTGACGAGCGTCCTTGGAACGGAAATTAAACGGTTATTTCACTCCTTTATTGAAAATTACTTACGAAAAATACTTACAACAATCGCAGCTTGAACAGAAAAACCGAGCGTTTGACAAGCATAACAAAAACAACTATGCTGTCAGTAATGCACGGTGAGAGAAACACGCGGAAAAGTGACAGCGTCTTTAGTGTCTTTTCCGACCCGGTGACAAGCGCGGTGTCATCATCATCAATAGACATAGCCCGCTGTCATCATTGAAACGCAGTATGAAAAAAAATTATAGCCCGGGACATCCTGGCTACGATCTGGCGATGGGCTAAACAATAGGATGTCAATAGCCTGGTCTTTTCAGTTGTATACACGGACAGATAAATCAACCCAAACTTTGAGTTCAATATACGCACTATTGAGAATATCGCTGAAAAAATTTACCCAAATTTGGGTAGTTTTCCCTTTCTTTCCCATGATTGCTATCAAAACTAGAGCAAGATGCAAACACCTCACCGAGGTTGCTCAGCCCAATAACCCAAATTTGAGTAAATTCAATATTCTCTATTTTGGGTTGATCAAGGTCCGCTTTGGATAAATTAAACTCAGCTTTGGGTAAATTGTTTACATGGGATTAAAGGCAAACTACCTAGTGCCACACGCTTATTTTTTTCTACTCAATAGTGAGTAGTTTTGTATTGCCGTCTCTTTTTTTCCCACAGAAATTTTACTCACTTTTGAAAAAAAGTGGGACCACTCAAAATTTGAGTAGTTCCACTTTTTTTCAAAAAGTGAGTAAAATTTCTGTGGGAAAAAAAGAGACGGCGATACAAAACTACTCACCGGTGAGTAAAATCAGAATGAGCGTGCAGAAAAGTCATTTTACTCAAATTTGGGTTATTGGCCCAAACCACGGTTTTGAGTGCAAACAACCCACTTTTGGGTAGTTTCGGTTTTCAGTGTAGGGCACTGCACGGAAGAATCTCTTTCTCTTTCGTTCTTCATGAAATTTGACGTTTACTGGCCTTGTTGTTTTCTAGTTTCTTTGCAGCAAAAAAGAGACAAAGCAGTCCGTGCAGTGCCCTATACCTACACGGACAGATAAATCAACCCAAACTTTGAGTTCAATATACGCACTATTGAGAATATCGCTGAAAAAATTTACCCAAATTTGGGTAGTTTTCCCTTTCTTTTCCATGATTGCTATCAAAACTAGAGCAAGATGCAAACACCTCACCGAGGTTGCTCAGCCCAATAACCCAAATTTGAGTAAATTCAATATTCTCTATTTTGGGTTGATCAAGGTCCGCTTTGGATAAATTAAACTCAGCTTTGGGTAAATTGTTTACATGGGATTAAAGGCAAACTACCTAGTGCCAGAAAAGTCATTTTACTCAAATTTGGGTTATTGGCCCAAACCACAGTTTTGAGTGCAAACAACCCACTTTTGGGTAGTTTCGGTTTTCAGTGTAGGACTCCTACACACCGATTGAGAATTAAGCGCAACACGAGAAAATCTCGAGTGTCGGATCCCGGTATTAGTCCCTGGTTCCGTCGACGATGCAATAAATTATTATCTATTGTACACGTAAAAAAATAACCTTATATGTTATGTCAAAAAACCATTCGAAAATACTTATACTCTTCATTATGCCACCTTATGAATGATCCCATATCAAAAGGCTAATAACATTCATAAGTTAATAAAAAGTATAAGTTTCCGAATGTATGTGACTAATGCGATATATAAGTTTTTTCTTATACATGTCATTAAGCGCCTGCTTTGGCAAACAAGTATTAGAAATATTAATAATAAACAACATTACATTTTTTTACGTGTATGATTCATGCTTTTTTAAAGATAATGAATATTTTTGGAAATTTTTTTTTTTCTCTGTGAAAATAACTTCTTCCGCGTAACAATATTTCGAAGGACCCCCACTGCTATATTTTGCGTAATAAAGCGTAACAAAAATCGAACAACCCCCCACCCCCTATTGCGTTACGTAATATTTGAACAGACTCCATTTTTATTTAAATTAATTAGTACTCCGAAAATTGAAAGTACTCCGAAAATTGGTATTCCAATTTTACCGTGCGTAAAACCTTAAAATGGGTATTTTTTTATCTCATTATGGGTTTATATTTTTCTGTGTAGCTACATTTTCTTCCGGTGTACGATGGAAAAGGCCTTTTCATGTGACATCATGATGCTGAGACTGAACTTGTTATAAAACTGAATGCTGTCAGTTTCGAATTGTGTCTTGGGAGAACATAACCTTGTCATCCGAGAGCATTTCATACCGAAATAATCATATGTGATAACTATTTGAATATTTACTATTTTTTGCGAAGTTCAACCGTTTTGAAATTTAATAGTGAACAAAAAGAAAACATTCTCCATCGAATGCAACTTGTTGCGGTAAAATCGATTAAGGTTTAGTACTAGAAAATTTGGCTAATGTTTTAGTGTGCACACACATACGCACACACACACACACGGACACACACACGGACAGACAGACATTTGCTCAGTTCGTCGAGCTGAGTCGATTGGTATATAACACTAGGGTCTACGAGTCCTCGATAAAAAGGTCGTTTTCGGAGTGAAATGATAGCCTTTTCGGTACAACTTTGTTGTTCGTCAATTTTTGAGGATGAAGTCCTCCAAAAAGGCCTTTATTCAAAAGGTTGATCCGACAATCCGATATGAACTTTCTTCAAAGTGCAAAACTCAATCGCAACTAGCAAATTTGATAGCGCATCGGAGGGAGATGATGCAGTAAATTTGAATGGATGGTGTAGCATGCGTATCACGTATGTCACCGACCCTAGTTCAATTCCATAAAATCGCATATGCCGTATATAATTCTAGACTCCATAATCCAGCGACTCATCAAGTCGAAGCCTTTTGCAATGCTTATGCACTTCGTTTTGGAAGTGTCGTTTTACAGAGTCATCGCTTTATGGTTGTTCCCAGGGCAAGCTGTTCCCATGCTACCCGTCGCACGCTAGTGCCGACGGTGTGATTTATATAATGACTTCAGGTACCTCCAAATGGGAGCTCAAGTTAAGTTAAGAATTTGAATTAATAAACAGTCTAGTTTGAACGTTCGACGAGTGTGTAACGTTTTAAAGATATCACCCGCCGAACAGTTAACCTGTTACATGGCGACCAGTGAACAAGTGGCCGAATCCGGCAATTAATAAAGTGATAAAGACTGGTGAGCCGGCAGGAACCGTCACCCTGCCGGCTGAAGAAAATGTACATAGTTGAGTGGCTAAAATGGATTTAAATGATGCCCGGTATGTCCCCAATTGCGGTTATCACACCATGTGTGTAATTTAGTTCTCGGGTCGAGATTTGCTGACGCAGGACACACAGAATACACAAGTGCATTCGCTACATAATATGTTGGAAAAATGACGTTATATGTTGGACAAAACTTGTTTTCAAAGCTAATGGAAATTTGAACGTGAGTGAACAGAGCAATTGAACCAAAGTTTGTGTACAAGTCGATACGTTTGATTTATAAGATTGAATCAGAAGCAACAATAAAAAAACCTACGATCATCGCCTCAGTAGGAGATCGGGATTCATCAATCAAAATGCCTCGTGAGTCAACGCTTGGAAACACGAGACCAAAAGTGGAGCTGCAGGTGGATCTAATTATCGAGTACAGCACAAATCGCGCAACATAATACATGCAGTTGGCGCAGGTGAAGCGAAAAGTACATACGTGTTCACGACGGCACGGTTGATGTGGTGTCCGTCCGGTCGAGCTACGCTGATTTTAGAATAAAGTGCCAATATCGAGGAAGAAAGACATCGACATTAACTCCGGATGCCGCCGTCGCTGTGCTGTCACACAGCAAAATCATCTAACACCATAACCTGGATAAGGCATGTACCCCAATGTCTTTTGAACCGCAGAAAGACTCGACACGGATGGATTCGCTGAAAACATTTAGCAAGTATGCAGCAGTAACCAGGTAATAGCGGAATTTATCTAATTTCAAAAGAAAGTGAGTAAAATGAACATGTTGTTTGTATGTACGCATAAAATCAAAGGAAATTATAATCTGTTGAATAATGCTATCTTCTAACTGTCGTGCGACATTTTTCTCTAGATGAGCTCTAGTTTAGTTTCTCCCTTTTCTTGTAAGTCTCGGAGTAAATGTAGATTTTTATTGATGATTCAAAATTACAACTTTACGTCTTATATTAGGTTTTCGTACTAATTGTTTAACTGCGGTATTGTTTTGTTCGCGCGTATATTTGTTCGTTTAAAACCCAAAAAAAAGCACACAATGAGAAAGTAATTAATAATAATACTAAAAACCACTTATAAACTTCAACGAAAAACGAATTTGAATTTTTTTACATTTTACGAAGAAGTGAATCTTTTTATGCGTTTTAATGAAATTACAAAGGCATAGAAACAAGGTGAATCCAATATTTAGCATATAAAAATAAGTGTTTTTAATAGAAGAAATCGTTAAGCAGTCGAAGAAAATCGTTAAATACATGTTTACGATAAAGAAAATTCATGTTGCAACTGAATTGCGCAATACAAAAGTGCAGTAGAATCACTCGAGTATGGGTGACGTTTAGCAGTTTAGCTTAGAGTTTTACTATTTATTTATTTAAATTAATATGATCATTGCCACAAATGCACATAATAATTAAATCAAACAGTAAAAGACTAATAAATTTGAAGAACTCAGCGAAAAATTTATATAAAAAAAAATCATTATTATTATTATATATTGCTATTTATAATATTATTGCTGAACACATTATTGAAGAATTGAAATTACAAAATTATTCAAATTAACAAAAAAAAAGAATAGATTTTATTTAGAAAAAAAAAGCTATCAAACTTGTTAGAAAAGAATCCCAGTGTAACTAAAGGCTTACTGAGAATTCTAAACAGGCAGCGTTTTTTGTACGGAGTTGTCATACATTTATCTACTTTGTTGCAATTAAGCGTACTAATCCTAAACTACACTTTTGAGTTAAAGACTCCGTTGTGCATTTACACCTTTCTGCTGTCAGAAATTTGACAATTGCAAAAATACAATTTAATTTTATTCTTTTTAATTTTAATTCATATATTTTGTTAATAATTCAGTTGTATCTTTTTTTATTTGTGACTAGATTATTTATAAATAATGTCATGGCAAACTCTATTACCAAAATTTCGAATAATATCAAACATACAACGTGTATCATACGACGGAAACTTGTCCTTGAAAGGAAATTTAAATTATTTGCAAACAAACTCAAGCCGTTTCTAATGCATACTTAAAACTAATGTCCAAAACTGACCTATAAAAAAACATATTTTCTCATCCTATATATATGTTTTTCCAAAATGTGGTAACTCATCAAACTGATAATTTTATTTTTTCACCTTAGCATTACTTCATGTAACCATTCAAAAACATGTTTTTAAGCCTATCTAAATTTGTTTATACATTTGAAAATAATCATTTAAATGAACTATGCATCTTAGTTTCAGGTTAAACTTAAAATAAAATGACAAAAAAGTTTTTGTAATTTTGTGTTTTCTAAAATGTAAGCACAATATTCCCATTCATGCAATCTCTTATTTGTTAAGTTTTTTTTTGCATCGCCAAATTAGGTACCCATTTATAAATACTTTCATGAAGAGTACACTCAACTATAACATTTTACTTTTTTCTTCGAGCAAAAAGTTTTCACTTTGATCATCCAAGGAAGAAAAAAAACATTTATTTGCATTCTTTCTGTATTACTTAATTGATTTTAACCTAATCGTACAAGTTTCTTTCTCCTCTATCCTACTATTCACCGTATAAAAGTGAATGGCTATATTTATCTGGCTCAAATTTGCCTTCAAAATTAAAAACAATGCAAATTTCGTAAACATTGATCATTACCAATCAATAACAAAAAAAAATGATCAATCAAACACAATATTTGGTATTCATTATAAATTTATCCCTACACTTACAAAAATCTCCGCAATATATTCATGAGTTCAAACATGGATTTTGCAATGGGGTAGCGAAATGGATTCCATATTTTCGACACATATATTCCATGCCCCGCATGCATTGCATTAGTGTTCACACATACTATCCATGTGGGTCATAGTAACCATGTGTGAATTTGTATGCAATTAAGTATGCTGACGCATGATATGCATATTTAAAAATACATGGATTTTTGTCATAAAGTATGTGTCGATTTTCCTGAGCTATACCCTTATTTTTTGTTTCTTCTTTCCAATAATAAAAAACATGTTTTCCTTCTCAGGCTATATTTTACATTTTCACAAATAGAGGTGAACTCACAGTACTTTCATTTTGAACAACGTTTAGCTTTGCTACTACGATGTAAAACGTTAAGATTTTTCCCTGAGTTATTAATTTTAATAAAATATACCTAAAACAAAAATATCTTATAAATAATAATATATAAAGAAAATATAAAATTCCAAAATCAAGATTTGCAACATACTAATTATTTCAAATATTTCTGATATTACAAAAAAAGTAAGAATTAAATTCAACACAATAATTATATTATAATGAACTCATAAACAAAAGCAAAATTAACAATTGAAAAACTCAATTCAAAAACAAAACTGTTATAATTTGTCAACAATAACAAATAAATAACTTAAACTTTTAAAAATCATTAATAACAACCCTCGAATAATGAAAATTTGAATATAAAATGTAGAAATATAAAATACGATATGATTAGATATTTCTAAAATAAAACTAAACAAAATACAAATAAAATGACTAAAAACTTTATAATGTCAACTACAAAAAAACACATAAATAATAATATCAACAAATTACACAGTAAGCTCAAACTATTTATTTCATTTTATTATTTATTACGTAATTACTGGGCGAAAAGGCTTAAAATCCCCAGAATTTCGTTAAAAAACCAATACATTTCATTATTAATTTACTCAACCCCTGGGCGAAAAGGCTTAAAATCCCCAGAAGGTTGTTAGAATTAGGAAACAAAATCATAATATTCTCCTTAACTATGCGAAAAGGCTTAAAATCCATAGCAAGGAATGCCTGGGTGCTAAAAGTGATAGAAAAAGGGTTTGCAGGCCTGCACCCACGTATTTATTTATTATTGAATTTTAAAATATTGCCCCAGATGCCCGGATTAAAAGGATACCGGATGCCCGGAAGAAGAAATGGCCAAGCTCTAGTGCTTGTTGCCTAAATTAATTTGAAAAGCGACCAGATAAGTCTGCGCACGCTAGTTTTTTATTATTACCCGGATGCCTGCCTCAATGAAGAGCAGAAGGACGTCATAGAATATAGGAAAAATTGTTTATCAGCTATAATAATTTTGTCATGGATAGCGACAACGTTGAAAAAAAAAATCAAGTATGTTCAAATATATATATTAATACTTTATTGATTTTAGATCTGTCCTTAATTATATGATTTTCCATTATATGAATCCAGCGACTCATCAAGTCGAAGCCTTTTGCAATGCTTATGCACTTCGTTTTGGAAGTGTCGTTTTACAGAGTCATCGCTTTATGGTTGTTCCCAGGGCAAGCTGTTCCCATGCTACCCGTCGCACGCTAGTGCCGACGGTGTGATTTATATAATGACTTCAGGTACCTCCAAATGGGAGCTCAAGTTAAGTTAAGAATTTGAATTAATAAACAGTCTAGTTTGAACGTTCGACGAGTGTGTAACGTTTTTAAAAGATATCACCCGCCGAACAGTTAACCTGTTACAATGGAATCACTAACAGCAACCAAGCTACCACGCCAAACCCGATCCCACCGAAACAATTCATTTTCGCAATAACCACTTTCTTATCATAAAATGTTAGTCCTGAGAAGAACCATTTTTCATTTCCCAATGCGACTTTCTAATAACTAACTGCATCCAAACGCTTGCCGGCATCTTGCGTTGAAACAGTCCGACCGCCACCTGATGATTTTTCGCTCAGCCTCCAAAATTTGGAATAAATTTTCCGCATTGCCACTGCCACCCCACGCCTTCGTGCTGCTGTGTCTGCTCCGCTGCATTAAATATCGAACCGCTCTTTGTGGAATCCCGATCAAAATGGCTCGCGCACGCCGAACAGCAGCTTTCTTGTATTTAATAAATCAAAACCGTAAGCCCCGCCCCTTTGTGAGCTGTTATGGTGTAAATATAATGTGCACTAGAGTGGGGCGCAGTTGTATGGAAAACGCAAACTTCGTCCGATCAAGTGAGATCAAGGTTTTTCTGAATCGTTTTGGGACCCCAATTCAATTGTGCAAAATATGGGCTCGATTGGTTGTAACCTCGCATGCCGCATCGCGTTTTAAATTTACATGGAAATTAGTATGGAAAACGTACTTTTTTACATTTTTGCACTTAGCGGCTTCAAATTACCATCAATCACGTGACTCAATACGTTAGCATATAGCCTGGAAGATGCCGAAAGACTTTGCCGAAGAAGGTACGTAGCTGGAAAGTCTACAAAAAATGTTATTACGTTTCGAAAATTGATTGTTTAAACCATATGCAAGAAATCAATGTTTCTGCCAGCACTACCGGACAACCTGTAATTGTCAGAGGGCAAAACCCATTTTCCTACTAGTCGGAATTTTTACTTTGTCAAATAATTCCGAATATCTCCCATTATCTCCAAAGTCCTATAAAATCAATAATTTTGAAATAACACTCAGTTAAATTATTGCTCCACATAGTACGGCAGTGCTGGCAGAATAAACGATTTTTTGCATATTGTTTGAACACTCAATGTTCGAAGCGTTATAACTTTTTTCGTGGACGTTCCAGCAAAGTGCCTTCTTCAGCAAAGTTTTTCGGCATCCTTTGGGTTATACTTTAACGCAATGTGCCACTTGGTTTACGATGAACTGAAACCTCTAGCAGTAGAAATGCAAAAATATACGTTCTCCCATACTAATTTCCATACAAATTTCAAACGCGATGCGGAAAGCGAGGAAGCAACCAATCGGTCCCAAATTCTGCACAGTTGTTCATGACCCAGAATGGGTTCGAAAAACCATTGATTTGAAAAAATGACCATGACGCCCCACTCTAATGTGCACTCATAACGATTTATGAAGGGGCGGGGCCAATGGAATTACTTCATTAGATATAAGAAAGCTGCTTTTCGGCGCGCGCGAGATATTTCGATCGGGTTTCCACAGACAACGGACCGTTCGGAGAATTATGAATTCAAAGAATCCAATGAAACTTTCTTGAAAGATTCTGAATTTGGTTATGAGATGTTATTTATCTAAGATGCGTATTGTTGCGAGGAATGACAACAGAAATTTGACTCAAGACGAAGTTTCTTCATATTACCAACATTATCTCTTGACATCTGTCTGTCCAAGCGACGTTCACTAATAGGTAGTTGCTGTAAGTAGATAGCTTCAACAAAGGTGGCGGCTTCATGGATTTCATACAAAAGAGAGTTAATTCGAAATAAACTTTCTTCAAAGTTCAAAACTCAATCGTAAATAGCGAATTTGATAGTGCTTCGGAGGGAGATGATGTAGAAAATTTGAATGGATGGAATCACTAACAGCAACCAAGCCACCACGCCAAACCCGATGCCACCGAAACAGTCCATTTTCGCAATTAACTCTTTCTTTTCGTAAAATGTTGGTCCTGAGAAGAACCAATTTTCTTTTCCCAATGTTCCTTTCCAACTAACTGACACCACAATTTGTAATAAATTTTCAGCATCGGCACTGGCGGTGCGGGATCGCCACAGTGCTATTTTTATGGTCAACATTTTCTTCATATGAAATTCTGGTTCGTTGAGGTTGAATGATCTGCAGCAACACATCGAGCACCACCACCAATGTAATAGATTTTCTTTGAAAGTCTTATTAGCGCCTCCGTGATGCTGTGTCGGCTCCGCTACGATCGCTTTGATGCGTCTGCTATGCGTAAAATCTTGTTCAAACTGAGAATTAGATTCGAACCCGCAAGTGATTGATTTTTGATGTCTGTGCTAGTGATGCATGTACGTGATTGGTTAGTTTACCTATTTCCAAACTTTTTATGAATTTTCGATAATAAATAGGTAAAAATCAGTATTTTCAAATAAATACAAAGAAGCGTTGACTCATCCTTGATCGAATGGTCAAAAAAAAAAATGAAAATCCATCGAGAAACGGCTTAGATATTAAAGTTTAAAGTCTGTCATATTTTCGTGACGGTCCCCGATTTTCGCAATCGTAAAGTGTACCCCAATATAGAAAACACAGACGTAGTCCTACGTCAAAAGTTCTGGAAAAAAATATACAAACGGATGCAAATGACATTTTACAACACTGCATCGGCGAACGTCGCTCGGACAGACAGATGCCAAGAGATAATGTTTTGTAATATGAAGAAACTTCGTCTTGAGTCAAATTTCTGTTGTTATTCCTCGCAAGTCGCAACAATACGCATCTTAGATAACGAACATATCATAACCAAATTCAGAAGCTTGCGAGAAAATTTCATAGGATTCTTAGAATTTGTCATTCTTCGAACGGTCCGTTGTCTGCTGCGGAATCCCGATCAAAATGGCTCGCGCGCTGTTGTTGTTGTTGGTGGTGACGGGACTTGAATCCTTTGGATCATTCATCTCCGTATCGCCACGCTATCAAATTTGCTAGTTACGATTGAGTTTTGCACTTTGAATAAAGTTCATATCGGATTGTCGGATCAACCTTCTGTTGTATGAAGACCTTTTTGGAGGACACCATCCTCAAAAATGGCCGAAAAAAAGGAGAAATAAGCAGAATCAGAAGTGGCGTTAAACCAATCGCAAATATATTTTTTTTGCAACGTTTGGTTTTCGCCCGCGATGTAAGCGTACGTGGCAAAGTAAGGATTGTGATGTCCCCGACTGAAAGCCAGTTGAGTGGGTTCAGCGGCCGATGAGTCATGTTAATTCCACGGTTAGAGACTCAAAGTCCATCCAACTGGGAACAACTAGTCGACTTCTTGATTCAGTTGGCCTCCGAGCAGTTTGCTCAATGTAAATAATACGACACAAATTATTATGGCAAATACCATCAATTTCAAATACCTATGTAGTCCTACGTCACCTTTGTGTACAACCCAATTGGGCTGAACGTTTGAGTTTTCTACTTAGCTTCTTTCAAGTATATAGGAATCATGTGCCTCTTTAACCTCTTTCATAATCACATTTCTGACCATATTTATGTAACAAATTAGAGAAAATATAGCCAAAGATCCAAAATATATTCAGATGTCCAATATACCAGCGATACCCTATATTGTGAAAATCGGAGACCGTCACGAAAATATGATTGACTTTGAACGTTCTTCTGCTTCTTCTTCTTCTTTTTCTTCTTCTTCTTCTTCTTCCTCTTCTTCTTCTTATTCCTTTTCTTCTTATTTTTTTCTTCTTATTCTTCTTCTTCTTATTCTTCTTCTTCTTATTCTTCTTCTTCTTTTTATTCTTCTTCTTCTTATTCTTCCTCTTATTGGCATTACATCCCCCACTGGGACATTGCCACCTCGCAGCTCAGTGTTCTCTAAGCACTTCCACAGTTATTCACTGCAAGGTTTCCTAGCCAGTAAAAGACTCAAAGACCTGAACTTATGACAGTCCTTGATTCGATGCTTTAAGCTTTGACAAATGTAGCAAAGTCTCTCCTGATTGTCAGCTTTCTTTCCTTGCTGTTCGAACTTCCGCGGTTCAGGAGATACATGCGCATTCACGAAAGCCTTCTCTTTTCTCTGTTTCTTGCTTCCACCAATACGTGCTCTGTCAAAATTGCTAAAGTGCGCTACATCACGTGCGGCCGATGCGATAGCACTCTTCTTCTTCTTCTTCTTTGGCATTACAACCCCCCGTTGGAAATAGCCGCCTCGCAGCTTAGTGTTCATTAAGCACTTCCACAGTTATTAACTGCGAGGTTTCTAAGCCAAGTTACCATTTCTGCATTCGTATATCATGAGGCTAACATGATGATACTTTTATGCCCAGGGAAGTCGAGACATTTTCCAATCCGAAAATTGTCTAGACCGGCACCGGGAATCGAACCCAGCCACCCTCAGCATGGTTTAGCTTTGTAGCCGCGCATCTTACCGCACGGCTAAGGAGGGCCCCACGATAGCACTCATGTATTCCTAAATTGACAGGTCTGCCATTCTTTTTATACAACGCCCAGTCCAACCGGATATTTGGTGGCAATTTGTTCAACAACTCTTGCAGCAGGGTTGGATTGGTCAGATGAGCCACAAGGTGACCAACAAGATTCTGGACAACGAGACCAAAGTTGACCAGCGTTTCGGGCTTGTCCCCTTTTGGAGTAGGGACGCTGCGTACTTTGTTGAGTAGCGACTGAACTAGCCGCTATGGGCTCCCGAATAATGTCTCCAGAGTTTCCATTATTTTCGGGACAGATGGCGGTAGCAGCAGATTACTCCGAACAGGCTCCAATGCTTTTCCTTCGAGGCATCTCCGTAGTCTCATCAGAATTTCTGACTGCGAGTATCCACACATGACAGTCGAGATGTGGAAGCTGCTTCTAAATAGTGACCATTCTCCAGAACTCCCATTAAAAATTTGGAGCCCCTTAGGCACCACTTGCCTGGCGGACAATTGTTGCTGAAACTGTCCCCACATGGCCTGCTGATTTCGCAACTGCTGCAGCTCAGTAACGTACGGCTCTGCTTGTTGCTGTAGCGATACGCGCGACAACATCAGATGATGTACCGAACTGTTGGGCAAAAATACTCCAGGCTCGGAATGAGGGGGTGCTGGTGGTGACATCGATGCCCACCATAGTGAAAACGCACGGACAAATGGAGTCACGCGTGCCGCCGGTAGAGGCGCCATCCTGGGCACCTCAGGACGAGTTTTGTATACGATGCACCACTGACATCTTTTTGCCACTTTTCGTACAACCACCCGTAGTGCTGGAATGTGATATCTCTGGGGAATCTCATTTTCCACTGTTTAACCGCTGTGGTGACCATACCGTCTGTGGCAACAGTCCACTGTCCTACCTTCCATTCGAATCACACCAAACTCATCCAAGAAAGGCGATAGATGTTTGATGCTGCTGTCTGTCTCCAATTTCAGCCGTTCTACATCCGATGCTTTATTCTTTCCTAGAACCAATATCTCTTCTGTGAGTTCTTGCGCCTGTACAAGTCTCCATAACATTCTCTCAGCTCGCACAAGATCCTCCTGATGCAGTGCACAACCGACTGGCCCCCCAGTCAACACAAAATCGTATATGGTGTACCATAAGATGCTAAAGTGTAGGCGATATACATTCATGTTGTATGGGGAAGTATCTATATCGCCTCCACTTTAGCATCTTATACGGCATTATATACGATCTTGTGTTGACTGGGCCGTGCTTGCCGAATTTACCGTAACGATCTACAAACAAGTACACATATGCTGTGGCCCGAAGCATTCGTTCCCACTTGGAGAACCTCTCAAACTCGTGGCACGAAGTTCTTCTTTGGTATTCAAGGTCGTTCTCGTGACCACTCATTCTCCGCCTTGTAGAGAAATTCTGGTCCGATAAACCATCAGCACCCATCTGGCTGCAACAAGGATCCTTTTCCCCATTTAGTGGCATCATCTGCGACGTTAAGCTTGGTGGGTACCCAGTGCCACTCCTCGGACTGAGTCTCCTCCAGAATTTCATCGATCCGCACTGCCACATAATGACGATATTTGCGTGCATCAGAGTTGATCCACGATAAAACTGTTCTAGAATCGCTCCAGACGAATCTCCGGATAACCGATAGAGTGTGATATTCTGCGATAGACTTCGCTAGCCGACATCCAATGGCTGCCGCTTGAAGCTCCATCCTTGGAATTGACAAAGGCTTCAACGGAGCCACTTTGGCTTTCGAGGCCACTAACGAACACCGTGGCAGTACTTGATCGACGACGCAAACTTGTCTACGTAAAAGTCTAGGTAAAAGCCAACCCGCTTGCTTCCACGAATATATGGAACTGTAAGGTGTGCAGCGTGCCCCGATGGTAATTGGAAAAATAGCAGCGAGGAATCTGAACTTGATTCAACTCGGAGAGTTGTGCAACCCATCGATCCCACTGCTTCAAGATGCCTGCTGGAATAGGATCATCCCATCCAACTTGGGCTCTCCACAAATCCTGGATAATCGTCTTCCCGTAAATCAGTATATTAGACCAAGCAGATCAAAAATACTCATCACAAATCTTCGCTTTGGTGTGATGATTTTTGTTGACGTTGTTAGTCGCTCAATCTATTCTATAATGTTACGGAATACACAAAAATGTCTTCGTTCGGCAACCATACCATACCCAGAACACGTTCCACTTCTTTCTCCTTATCAACGCTGAAATCCTTCGGTGATGCCGTCACATTCTCTCCAAGGACCTGCAAAACCTTCTTCGAGTTTGATCGCCAGTTTCGAAGTTCAAATCCAGCTGTTGCGTGCACACTCCAGACCGCTGATGCTAGCTCCGCCATTTGCTCTGCCGTGTCGTGACTCTCCAGGTTGTCATCCACAGAGTGGTTTTCTACAACCGCCGTTGCCTCCTCCGGTTAACGATGCTTCCACTTCATCGCGTTTGTATTTTTCACGAAATTTGCTGAGCACAGTGAACAACTCGACCCAAAGATAGCCGCGCCCATCACAAACACTTCAGGCTTCTTAACTGGGTCGCTTCTATACAAAAAACGTTGGCCTTGTCGATCTTCCTTTCTGATTTTCAGCTGGTGATACATCTCACGGATGTCACCTGCGATCGCTACTTGTCGTTGTCGAAAACGGCACAGTATAGCTGGTAAAGACGAAAGAAGGTCCGGCCCCTTTAACAGCATGTCGTTTAGTGACACACCATTTGATTTGGCAGCCGCATCCCAGATGATACGTACCATCCCGGGTTTTCGAGGATTCGTAACAACTCCGAGCGGGAGATACCAAGTGCGGCTCGGATCACTTTCTTGCAACTCCTGGGATTGGGCTTTGTGGGCTTTGATATTTGGAGATTTTTTTTTCAAATTCGCTTGCGATTCAGTATGTTTTCGCAATTTTCGCTCTAGGCAGATAAGTCGTTGCTCTGCCATACCGTAACTGGACGACAACTCATAGTGGCCATCGGCCCTTTTGACCGCCGTTCGTCTAAGAATTTCTTTCGCTCGTCGATCTTCTTCCGCTTCTGGCCCACACGTTACGTTACTGCCAGGTTCTCCTCCGCGAAATATCCCTTCACAAGGTCGTGAAGTTTCGCATCTTGTACACTTCTGCAACACTGGAAATGTTGAATTATTTCTTGAGTCACCGATACTCCCGCATATGGTCCACCCCAATCTTTTCTTCGCTGACACCATCAGAAATGTTGGATGACAAGTGGTCTGTCAGATCTGCTCCTCATCCCTATGAGAATTGCGACGAGTCAAGACTGGTAGATATTCACGGATCCATCTAGGCCAGAATTTATCAAGAATGTGGCGACACAAATTCCACCCGTTTCGCAAAGCCTCGCTGTCCGTAGTCGGCATCTTGTCCGGTTGCTTAGCAGTAATGGCTAAAGTGAATAAAAATGATTAGGAGTTGTAACTAATGGGGCAGCCCTCAATTCGGCACACATGAGACTCCCATCCTCATAACCTCAGGGTCGGCATACGCGCTTGATTCTCTCGCGACCAAGAAAACACCTGAATACCGTTAGCAACTTCACCCACTTTATTCAGCACACAGGTACCTTCACTCCCACTTTCCCAGCCAACATTTTGATACGTATAGCTATCAATGGTGTCAGGCCATTTGGCCGAATGTCGTTTGGCCGAATGCCGTTTGGCCGAACGCCATTTGGCGGAATGCCGTTTGGCCGAATGGGTCGTTTGGCCGAATGCCGTTTGGCTGAATAGTTAAAAAAAATTGACCTCAGCTTACGAGTGGTCCTTCTTCCTATTTTCTTCTTCTTTCTTCCTTCTTCCTACCTCCTTACAGTCAAACCTCCATGAGTCGATATTGAAGGGACCATCGACTCATGGAAATATCGAGTTGTGGAATACACCCAAAAAAATCTGCACGTTCTTTCCACCTGAAAAAATACGTAGATTTTTTCCACCTGAAATTCACGTAACTTTTACCTGATTTTCCGATAGAAATTTCATTCTACGTGAAAATCAGGTAAGTTCTACCTGAGTTTTGGATAGAATTCACCGGACACGTAAGTTTCACCTGAATTTTCTGAAGCATTTGCAGCTACGTGTGCACGTAAAATGTACCTGAAAATTCAGGTGGAAACAACGTTTAGATTATTTGGAGTGTAGGAAATCTGTGGAAAGTTGCTTGAAAGGACCATCACAGTAACCCAGAAAATATTTTTTAATATGGCATAATTTGCTTCCATGAGTCGATATCGAGTCATAGAACATCGAGTCATGGAGGTTTGACTGTGTCCCTCTTCTTTTTTCCATCCTCCCTTCTTCCTTCTTCTTTCTTCCTCCATCCTTCTTTTTTTCTCCTCCTCCCTTCTTCTTTCTTCCTCCTCCCTTCTTCCTTCTTCTTTCTTCCTTCTATCTTCTCCCTTCAACCTTCTTCCTCATTCCTTTTCTCCCTTCCTACTTTCTCCTTCCTTCTTACTTCTTTCTTCTTCCTTCTTCATTCTTCTTTAGTTTTTTTTTCTTTCTTCCTCCTTTCTTCATTCTTCCTTTTTCTTTCTTCGTTCTTCCTTCTTCATCATTCCTTCTTCTTCTTTCTTCCTTCCTTCTTCTTTCTTCCTTCTCCCTTCTTCTGTTTTTCTTATTAGTTCTTCCTTCGTTTTTGTTCCTTCTTCCTTCTTTCTTTTTCCTTTTTTTTTTTCCTTCTTTCTTTTTTCTTCTTTCTTCTTTCTACTTTCCTCTTCCTTGTTCCTTCTTTCTTCTTTTTTCTTTCTTCTTTCTTCCTTATTCTTTCTTCTTTCTTCTTTCTTCTTTCTTCTTTCTTCTTTCTTCTTTCTTCTTTCTTCTTTCTTCTTTCTTCTTTCTTCTTTCTTCTTTCTTATTAATTCTTCTTTCTCCATTCTTCCTTCATTTTTCCTTCTTCCTTCCTCCTTCTTCCTTCTTTCTTCTTCCTTCTTCCTTCGTCCTTCTTCTTTCTTTCTTCTTCCTTCTTCCTTTTTCATTTTTCCTTCTTCCTTTTTCATTTTTCCTTCTTCCTTCTTCCTGCTTCCTTCTTCTTTCTTTCTTCTTCCTTCTTCCTTCTCCCTTCTTCCTTCTAGCTTCTTCTTTCTTCCTTCTTCCTCCCTCCTTCTTCCTTCTTCCTTCCTGCTTATTCCTTCTTCTTTCTTCCTTCCTCTTTCTTCCTTCTTCCTTCTTCCTTCTTCCATCTTCCTTCTTCCTTCTTCCTTCTTCCTTCTTCCTTCTTTCTTCTTCCTTCTTCCTTCTTCCATCTTCCTGCTTCCTTCTTCCTTCTTTCTTCTTTCTTCTTCCTTCCTCCTTTTTACTTTTTCCTTCTTTCTTCTTCTTTCTTCCTTCTTCCTTCTTCCTTCTTTTTTCTTCCATCTTCTTTCTTCCTTCTTCCTTATTCCTTCTTCCTCCTTTCCTCATCCTTCTTCCTCCTTTCCTCATCCTTCTTCTTTCTTTCTTCTTCTTTCTTCCTTCTTTCTTCTCCTTCTGCTTTCTTCCTTCTTCCTTCTTCCTGCTTCCTTCTTCCTTCTTTTTTCTTCTTTCTTCCTTCTTCTTTCCTTCTTCCTTTCTCCTTCTTCTTTCTTCCTTCTTTTTTCTTCCTCCTTCCTCCTTCCTACTTCCTGCTTTTTTTTTCTTTCTTCCTTTCTACTTCTTCCTTCTTTCTTTTTCCTTCTTCCTTCTTCCTTCTTTCTTTTTTCTCTCTTCTTTCTTCCTTCTTTCTTCTTCTTTCTTCCTTCTTCCTTCTTTCTTTTTTCTCTCTTCCTTCTTCCTTCTTTCTTCTTCTTTCTTCCTTCTTCCTTCTTCCATCTTCTTTCTTCCTTCTTCCTTCCTCCTTCTTCTTTCTTCCTTCTTTCTTCTTCTTTCTTCCTCCTTCCTCCTTCCTTCTTCCTGCTTTTTTCTTCTTTCTTCCTTTCTACTTCTTCCTTCTTTCTTTTTCCTTTTTTCTTTTTTCTCTCTTCCTTCTTCCTTATTTCTTCTTCTTTCTTCCTTCTTCCTTCTTCCATCTTCCATCTTCTTTCTTCCTTCTTCATTTTTCCTTTTTCTTGCTTCCTTTTTCCTTCTTCTTTCTTCTTTCTTCCTTCTTCCTTCTTTTTTCCTCCTTTCCTCTTCTTTCTTCTCTTTTCTTCCCTCTCTCTTCTTTCTTTCTTCCTTCTTCTTTCTCCCTTCTTCCTTCTTCCATCTTCTTTCTTCCTTCTTTTTTCTTCATTTTTCCTTCTTCTTTCTTTTTTTCTTCTTCTTTTCTTCTTTTTTCCTTCTTCCTTCTTCTTTCTTCCTTCTTCCTTCTTCCTTCTTCCTGCGTAAGGAAACGCATTTCAACTATTCGGCCAAACGGCATTCGGCCAAATGGCGTTCGGCCAAACGACCCTTTCGGCCAAATGGCATTCGGCCAAACGACATTCTGCCAAACGGCATTCGGCCAAATGACCCTAAACCCTATCAATATAGGTTATCATATAAAAACAAGATATATTGTATATAATGCGCACAATCGCTATATACCTACTAAAGTGGAGGCCATATACATGCTAAACAACGACGTTCTCGAGTTATCGTAATCATTAATACGACCCTGTCAACATAAGTAAAAATAAAAATATAAACAATTCTGTGTCACGAACATCTGACCTCTGGATCTAAAAGCAAATGCTCTATCCATGTGCTATTCAGTAACTCTTGAAAAGCAGCAGAATTTTGACAATCATAATGTAGATGGAAATATATGAATAACAAGAGCTTCTATGGTACAGTATACGATACATACTACATTTATACGATTCGAGTTCCTTGCTGTTGTGCGAACAAACGTGGCGTGAATCGCTTATGGAAACAATTTATAATTAACCCGATAATGTCTATACTGAAAAACGATTGCGACGCATTACTAACGATTTGGTCCACATATAAACGATGATGAAATGTCAAAATTTAATCTGCTGTTTCGTGGTGTTTACCCATGAACTGTTGTTATTTAGTTGTATTTTATTTGTGTTTTAGTTGATTTATTTGTTGTTGGCATTGATAGGAGTGGCAATAATCGGCTGTCTGATAACAGTGATAATCGGATTTTAAGAAAATCGAATGGAATGATGTAAGTAATAATGAAACTAATTTTATCGGTAAGGTTCAATGGCTCAGTGATCAACGCGCTGAATTAGGAAGTGTCCAATGCACATCAGTATACGATTAGCATGGAAATATGCATGTGTATAAACGATATTTGCGATACAATCCGATTGTACTGATGTTGTTGCTTCTAATTGATGCTTTCTATAAATGTTGAGACGTCTGTCGTGTTTGGATATCGCTTTCAAAATTATTCCAAGCAATGGCGCATATCCTTCCAGAACCCTCGACCAAGTTTATCTCCCCTCCGAGCTTTTCGCTTATCATGGCGTCTTCTACGCCACCCCCCAATGGCCGCCCATTTTTCCGTGATGCTGCAACTGGTGGTGAATAGTGGAACTGGTTTGTGGTGTGGCTGCATCCTTTCCGGTGGGTGATGGGTGGTTGTGATGCTTCACGCATATTCAAATGTGTTTTTGGTGTCTTACTATATTTATAATACGGAACAAAAACGCGAAAATCTCACACATCTCGAAATGACAGACACACCACATGTTACAGAGTTAATGCCTCCTGATCCGACGTCTCCAGCGGCCCGTACGTCAACGAACTGGAGTTGACCATTGACTCCGCCTCACACAGAAGCTTGCCAACTTCTCTGCCGTAATCCGAAAAGGTGACGTATGCGCAATTGCGCAATAATGCGCAACATATATGTTTTCCATTTTTCTGTTGAAGTTGTTGCACAAAAGGGTCCTGTCCGACCCTATCCGGGTCGTAGCTGGTGTGAGGCAAGGATGTATTCTATCACCGTT
Organism: Armigeres subalbatus; assembly: GCF_024139115.2. Classification (NCBI taxonomy): domain Eukaryota; kingdom Metazoa; phylum Arthropoda; class Insecta; order Diptera; family Culicidae; genus Armigeres; species Armigeres subalbatus. The sequence goes on along the minus strand of NW_026942771.1, from coordinate 23,224 downwards.
ACTGTTCCTCATCGTAATCGATGAGATTCTGGTAGATGCGATTGACCGTGAACCAAACCGCGGGCTGTTATGGGAGCCTATAACCATGGAGCACCTAAACGACTTCGAATTGGCTGATGACGTTGCACTCCTCGCGCAACGGCGCTCTGATATGCAGAGTAAGCTCAACGACCTTGCCGAGCGCTCCTACTCGGCAGGCTTAGTCATCAACGTCAACAAAACCAAATCGTTGGATGTAAACACGGTGACTCCTTCCAGTTTCACAGTAGCCGGGCAACCAGTGGAGAATGTTGAAAGCTTCCAATATCTTGGTAGCCAAATGGCGTCAGACGGCGGTACCAAGATCGACATAGGCGCACGGATCAAGAAAGCAAGGGCTGCCTTTGCGAGTTTAAGAAATATCTGGAAAAACAGGCAGATAAGTGAACGCACCAAAATACGAATTTTCAACTCTAACGTGAAATCTGTGCTGTTATACGCTAGCGAAACATGGTGTGTATCAGTGGAGAACACTCATCGGCTGCAGGTGTTCATTAACAGATGCCTGCGGTATATAATTCGGGCCTGGTGGCCTCACAACTGGATCTCAAACAACGAGCTCCATCGTCGTTGTCACCAGAGGCCGATAGCAACAGAAATTCTGGATCGGAAGTTGGGCTGCAATACGTAAAAGTCTTCTCCATTCAGCTCGGTCCATGGCTGCACGTCACCAATCATGTAGTCTGCGGAGGGTCCGCAAATCGTCCTCCACCTGATCGATCCACCTTGCCCGCTGTGCACCTCGCCTTCTTGTTCCCGTCGGATCGTTGTCGAGAACCATTTTCACCGGATTACTGTCCAACATTCTGTTGCAGTTTTCGCGGTGTGAACGATGGATGGTTCTTCCAACAGCTGATGCAACTCGTGGTTCATTCGCCTCCTCCACGTACCATGAATGGTATGCAGCACTTTCCTTTCGAAAACTCTCAGTGCACGTTGATCCTCCACGAGCATCGTGCAGGTCTCGTGTCCGTTAAGAACTACCGGTCCAATAAGTGTTTTGTAGATATTCAGTGTAGTTCGGCGGCGAACTCTATTCGATCGGAGCGTTTTGCGGAGTCCGAAGTACGCACAATTTCCTGCCATGATGCGTCTACGAGTTTCTCTGCTGGTATCGTTATCGGAAGTCGCCAGTGAGCTCAAGTACACGAATTCTTCATCCACCTCGATTTCGTCACCACCAATACAAACTCGTGGTGGGTGGCTTACGTTGTCCTCTCTTGAACCTTTTCCTATCATGTACTTCGTCTTCGACGTGTTGATGACTAGTCCAATCCGTTTAGCTTCACTTTTCAGTCTAATGTAGGCTTCCCCCATCCTCTCAAAGTCACGTGCCACAATATCAATGTCAATCCCTGCCCTTCGTATTACTCCCTCCAAAGCGATGTTGAATAGCAGACACCATCAATTTGCCGTAACCCTCTGCACGTTTCGAAAGGAGTCGAAAATGCCCCTGAAATTCGAACTACGCACATCTCCCGATCCATCGTCGCCTCGATCAACCGTATCAGTTTATCAGCAAATCCGTTTTCGTGCATTAGCTGCCATAGCTGGTTCCAATAGATTATATCATATGCAGCTTTGAAGCCGTCAGGCCTGCTTCAAGTGCTTTGATTACGGACATAAGTCATATGACTGCAAAAGTCCTGATCGGAGTCGGATTTGCCGGAGGTGTGGAGCTGAAGGTCACAAGGCTCACACCTGCCAGGCCGCACCAAGGTGTTTGAACTGTGGTCCTGGCACAGACAACAAACACCCATCCGGTGGGCAGGCCTGTCCGGCCTCCAGACGGGCTGGGTCATGCAAGTAGCTCAGCTAAATCTTAACCACTGCGAGGCAGCGCTACAACAGTCGGTACACGAGAATAAGACTGATGTTGCCTTGCTGTCCGACCCGTACCGTATCACTGCTAAACATAGCAGTTGGGTTGCGGATAAGTCCATCTGGACTTGCGGGAGGTACCGCATCCAAGAGATAGTTTCATCTCCTGATGATGAGGGTTTTGTTATAGCACAGGTAAACGGAGTTTACTTTTGTAGCTGCTACTGTCCTCCAAGATGGAGCATAGAGCAGTATACTAGGTTGTTAGATAATCTTGTAGCGAGACTAACTGGTCTTAAACCATTACTTGTAGCATTTGACTTCAACGCGTGGGCAGTGGATTGGGCCTCTCGGTTCACTAACGCTAGAGGTCGTATCCTGCTATTGTCTCTAGCGGTACTGAACATTGTCCTGCTGAACAAAGGCCAAGCGTCAACGTTCAGAGGACCGAATGGCGAGTCATGCATCGATGTGGCCTTCTGCAGCGCAGGAAAGGCGGTGGATCCTGAATGGAGGGTTCACGAAGGGTATACTGCTAGTGACCATCATGAAATCCGTTTTATGGTCAACTATACCCCCAACAGAACCACAAGGCGAGTCAGTAAAGCTGATCTAGGATGGCGTACCTCGCAGTTCGACCCAGAACTGCTGGAAGAAACACTACGGTGGGAAACATGGACTCTAGGCCTTAGTGGTGATGAGTTATCCGATGTCCTAACACGAGCATGTGACGTGACAATATCCAGGAGGACTATACCAACCGGCAACCACAAACAGGTGCACTGGTGAACGAGCACGATAGCTGATCTTCGCAGAAACTGTCTTAGAGCTAAAAGAAGGTTTCGACGTGCTAAAACCGAAGCGGACGGGTGTTCCAAACAGCGAGCAGAGCTCTGAATTACGAAATCAAATGTAGTAAGAGAGCCTGCTTTGAAGAGCTGTGGAGGACGGCCAATAATACTCCATGTGGGGATGTATACATGTTAGTGATGGCTAAGACCAACAGCTGACCAACCTCCTGAGAAATCCCCGGAGATGTTAGCCAGGATCGTTAAAGGTTTGTTCCCGAAGCACGACTCATCGGACTGGCCCGCCACACCGTACGAGTCAGTGAACGTGGTACCGCTAGTGACTAACGATAAGCTTATCGCCGTTGCAAGAAAACTTCAGCTAAATAAGGCACCAGGGCCGGACTGTATTCCTAACCTGGTCCTTAAGCACGAGATTCTGGCCGCTCCAGATATGTTCAGGAGCTGCCTCCAACGTTGCCTGGACGAAGGAAACTTCCCAGATCGTTGGAAACGGCAGAAGTTGATGCTATTGCCTAAGCCTGGGAAATCCCCGGGAGAGCCTTCGGCATACAGACCAATTTGCCTACTCGACACAACTGGTAAGTTGTTAGAGAGGGTGCTCCTGAATAGATTGACGGACTATACGGAGTGTGCTGGTGGCTTATCAAGCAACCAGTATGGGTTCCGAAAAAGCCGTTCTACCATCGAAGCAATTCGGTCGGTAACGGAAACGCATATGATAGCGCGTGGTTTGAATAGGAGAGGTATAAGGTACTGTGCATTGATTACACTAGATGTAAAGAATGCATTTAATGACGCTAGCTGGGCAGCTATATCTGATTCCCTGCATCGCTTGAGAGTCCCGGATTATTTGTGCAGGATTCTGAAAAGCTATTTTCAGAACAGGATATTGTTAGTCGACATCGACGCTGGTCAGCAGTCGATTGAAGTGTCAGCAGGTGTTCCACAGGGATGGATTCTCGGACCGGTTCTGTGGAATATCATGTATGACGAAGTATTACGCTTAAATCTCCCGGCTGGTGTGAAAATAGAAGGCTTTGCGGATGATGTAATGCTAGAGGTCATAGGCGACACTCTCGACGAAGTTGAATTGAAAGCTTCGTACGCGATTAGCAGAGTCGAAGAATGGCTCAACTCAAGTAGGTTGGCTTTTGCACATCACAAGACTGAGGTTGTTGTGGTGCATAAGCATATGCGGTATTTCGAAAAATTTCGTTTCAGGTGGTTCGAAACGAAATTCCGCGGAATTTCGCGGAATTTGAGGATGGCGAAATCTGATTTCTTGATTTCGTTTCGTTTCGTAAAATTACAAAAATTTCGCTTGAAAAAACTAGCTTCTAACGAAATTTAACGGAATTCCGCGGAATTTCGAAACAAATTTAAACTTGAACGATACTTTATATTATCAAAAATTTTGGCTGCGCCGCTGAACAAAATCGTAAAGTTGTTTTCAAAACTTAAGGTTATACAATATTCCTATTAACGCTTACCACATAACCCCATTCACAGTCGACAAATTCGTATGTAGTTTTCTTCTATATGAATGCGGAAATGATCGTGTGGATGCTGGTAATGGGACGGCAGCTAGTCCGGAAGAACGCGAAGTGAAAAAAATCTACCTCGTGTAGCAGAAATTTGTTTATCCAGTGTGCAATCGATCGTGTTGATGCTGATCACGCCAGCTAGTGTGGGAGAACGTGAAGTTATAAAACTAATGTCTGCATCGAAGAGCACAACATTATTTAGTGCGGAATCGATCGAAACGAAGCACATTGATTTTGCATTGGACTGATTTGAAACACAGTTTTCGTCTTCATGTTTTCAAAATAACTTCGTTTACAAAAAATATTGTGTCGCTTACCAAGGGGTTTCACACGAATTACCTTCTCAACTAACCAACGATTCCTTTCCCGCAGCGCTCACGGAGATGCAGAGCATTCTTCGGTCTCTTATAACAATGAGTGTTAAACTAATTTTCCTCTCCTAATCCTAAATTGACTATAAGCACGTGACCAGCATCATTATTGGTCATGAATTGGAAACTCCGAAGCAAATATACAATAAGAATAACTTTTGACGTAAACTACGTCTAAGGGGAAGCCTCAGATACAGGGTGCAAAATGAAAATTTCCAAATTGGGGACCGTCACGAAATCATGTAAGATTTCAAACGGTAATAGCGTCTTTATCTTTCGATGGATTTTCGACATTTGCTTATCAATCGATTCGAAAACTCTCCAGCAATTTTCCAATTCTATTGATACTATTGATTATCAACGTTAAACTATTGAAAATGTTATTTCTTTCCAAACCGGGTGAAAAATTCAATCCCGTTCATAAATCCCCAACACGGACATCAGATTGCAGTAACGTACGGGCCTTTTGATCCACTGCTTCGTTTTCCCTGTGTATAAAAAGCCCCGTGTTTCGCGTGCGCGCGTCATTTTCATTCTGCATGTCACGGAGAACGGACGATTTCGTTCGCACGGGAGGGCTCGTTGATTGAGATTTATGAGTGATGATGCGGATGAAACTTTTCGTTAGGTGGTGGTGGCGGTCGTGGCAACAGCAGTACATCTTTTCATCCGTGTTCCCAACAGCATCGTTGAATCTGGCAATCAACGTCGTGCTGTTGATGAGGCACATAAGTGGAAATTAATCGGTTCTTTTCAGGACCACCATTATGTTTGGGAGGAAGGTTAAGTTGAAATAATTTTTTGACGTAAACTACGTCTAAGGGGAAGACTCAGATACAGGGTGTAAAACGGAAATTTCCAAATTCGAGACCGTCGCGAAATTAGGATAGATTTCAAACACTAATAGCGTCTTTATCTTTCGATGGATTTTTAATCACTTACTCTGCAGAAGTCGAATGATGGATTGAATCTTATGAATTTTTGCGTTACTGCTGCCGATTTATTGCAACAATCTCATGAATTTACTCTCAGTCAAACCAAATTCCTCCAATGAAAAATTTAATGCCCTGAAAAGGACAGATTTCAGATCATGCGGATTTCTAATCACCAACACAACAGCAACCATTCGATAGAATATCACAAGAGTATTTCACTCAAATGCAGATGCTGGCTCTATGGTTCTACCGCTACACTGCAACAGATTGCCATCGTTGGATTCTCTGTCGCAACGATCCTGTTACGAGCGCTACCTACGCCATCGGTGGGAACGAAGAGCGTGCGTCAGAAGGAGAAGCTGCAAAAATGTATTTGCATGGATGGAAATTAAACCTGAAACAAGTAGCAGTCTATCTACTAAAATAATAATCTTGAGGGGAAATTTCACTGGTATTGATGCTATCCATGCGAATATTTTTTTGCTGCGTCCCTGACGCACGGTCGTGATTCCACCACCGACGGAAACTATCAGCCATCACCAAGCGATTAATATGAACTTTGATCAAAATTCGTCTCGCCTCAAATTATGGCTTAAGAGCTGCTTTTACTGATGACACTTCAGACGCAACCGTAGCAGAGATAAACACCACCATAGCCGCCATCGTAGAGACACGCAAGAAAATTCCATCTGAGTGCTGTTGATGCTGACGACGACGACCGCGCGACCCACACCATCGCCGGGAATAAAATTTCCGTTAGGAGCTCCGCCGATGCCGAAGGTGGTATCACGGTCTGCTCTCCGCGACATCTCGAACGAAATGGCTCGCGCGCGCGGAAGAGCTCCTTTCTTGTTACACAATATTTGCAGTCATACCGGACAACAAAGAGGAGGGACTAATGAGCCATCTTTATTGGTTATAAGAAAAATGCTCTCCCCCGCGCGCGTGGCGCAATCAGCCTCATTCCAGTTCAAGACAGCAGCACGTACAGACGTGTTTTTTCCTCGCGCATTTTTGACGTAAACTACGTCTAAGGGAAAGACTCAGATACAGGGTGTAAAACCGAAATTTCCAAATTCGAAACCGTCACGAAATTAGGATAGATTTCAAACGCTAAAAGCGCCTTTATCTTTCGATGGATTTTCGAAATTTGCTTATCAATAGATTCGGAAACTCTCCAGCAATTTGCCAATTCTACTGATACTATAGATTATCAACGTTAAACTATTGAAAATGTTATTTTTTTTCAAACCGGGTGAAAAATTCAATTCCGTTCATAAATCCCCAACACGGACATCAGATTGCAGTAAGCTACGGGCCTTTTGATCCACTGCTTCGTTTTCCCTGTGTATAAAAAGCCCCATGTTTCGCGTGCGCGCGTCATTTTCATTCTGGATGTCACGGAGAACGGACCAGCGCGGTTCCAGCGATAACGCCTTTGGTTTGGTCTGTTGTGGTAAAAACTCATGGACGATTCAAATCAAGCCCAACTCAGCACTTAAAAACTCATGGATGAGTTTTACATCGCATGTTTTCTGTATGTATGTAGAATCACGAGCGCGCGTCAAACGGAGAAGCTGCAAAAATGTATTCGCATGGATGACTATCTACTAAAATTATAAGTCTTTCTCTGAATCGGGATCTCGTGATTCTACTACCGACGGAAAACAATCTGCCATCACCAAGCAATTAAGTTTTACTTTGATCAAAATTCATCTCGCCTCAAGTTGTGACTTGAGAGCTACTTTCATTGATGGTAGCCAATCGTTAGTAGGGGAAATTACGGCTTTGGCAGGTTTTGTTCTATTATTGTCAGGGGGTTTTCTGTAACTAATTATGCTCAAATTTGGCCTAAACATTCTTTGCATATCAAAGAATATTGTGGCCAAATTTCATAAAATTTGGTCAACAAAAACCCCGCCGACAATAATAGAACAAAACCTGCCAAAGCCGTCATTCCCCCTACTTCATACAGGAAAATTTAATCTGAGCGCTGCTAATGTTAATGACGACGACCACGCGATCCACACCATCGCCGGGAATAAAATTTCCGGTAGGAGCTCCGCCGATGCCGAAGGTGGTACCACGGTCTGCTCTCCGCGACATCTCGAACGAAATGGCTCGCGCGCGCGGGAGAGCTGCTTTCTTGTAATCAATAAAGTTGAACCTGTAGCCACGCCCCTTTGGTGAGTGTTTGACGGTTACACAATATTTGCAGCCATACCGGACAACAAAGAGGAAGGACTAATGAGCCATCTTTATTGATGATAAGAAAGCTGCTCTCCCCCGCGCGCGTGGCATTTCATTAGAAATGTTGCGGGCGGCGGTCCCAGTGTTGCTGAACGAATCAATCGGTTTTTCTCAGGGCCACCATCCTATGCAAAGGAAGAGGTGAGGCGAATATTGTTCAAAGAGCAAATTAACCACTTGGCGACGCCATAATGTTGCCGTCCGTAGCAGAATCACGAGTGCGCCCCGGGAGGAGATGCTACAAATATGCATTCATATGGATGGCATCAGTGGCAGCCAGGTGAAATTTTCTCAAGATCTTTTTTGATTTTGTTGCAGCTTGTGATTGGGAAAACGGATTATTAACAATCAATCGAAAGATGAAGATGGAGACAGTTCAATCGAAATGATGCCGTCAGTAGCGAAATCACGAGTGCGCTTTGACGCGTGGTCTTTGCAAAAACATGTTAGCGTCTTCAGTGATTTGACGGTGATTATCCTCATTTCTAAAGTTTTATTGGTTAAATACAGTAAAAAGTGCAATTAAACCTGATAAATTGTAATTTAGAAATACCCAAGATTAGTTAAGCTCATTTAGAATATTTTTCGAACATTCGAAAAAGAACAATGAATTGAATTTAAACAAACAAAACTAAACTACTCATATTATACAAAACTCGAGAATTCAATAAATTTGTTTTAATTACATAAATATATTAGTTCCTTTTAGAATGTAAATTTTATAAGAAATCCAAAGAGTAATTTTGTAATACTCATGGATAATGGCACTAGATTCTTCATTTCACCAAACTGTTTCACGTAGTTTACGTCGGGCGGTCGTGTCTTGTACACAACCCTTATGATTTTTTTCCAGAACCTTTTTCAGAAGTTAGCTATTGATTCTTGATGTATGACGAACTTATAGCGCTTAAATGTGCCTACAACTTTGTCTAACAAGACATCCGACTATCCGAAATATTCTTTCTTCAAAAAACAAAACTCAATCGTAAATAGCGAATTTGATAGCGCGTCGGAGGGAGATGATCAGGGGGAGAAGGCGGAGCACTGAATCCCTACCCCGACATGTGCTGGTTCTTAAATGTAAACAACAGTGTTAATTCTCTACCATCTTTTTGTTATGGCGAGGCAATTTTTATGCACACTTTTGTTTTCGATATTTTATCAAAATTAAACACTCAATCAAATGATGTGGTATGCTTGAGATACCTGCTTGATTAAAGGGACGCGAAAAAGAATTTATTTGCAGTAACTAACCGAATATGAAAATGTTCGCATTAACGATTGCGCCCTAACACTGGTTCTAAGCTTCGATCACTTCGATGCAGAGTACACGAGCTTTGTTCGCCAGTGACAGGCATATGAGGCCCTTGGAGATGATGCAGTAAATTTGAATAAATGGGATCACTAACAGCAACCAAGCTACCATGCCAAACCCGACGCCATCGAAACAGTCCATTAACGCAATTAACTCTTTCTTTCCATAAAATGTTAGTCCTGAGAAGAACCAATTTTCTTTTCCCAATTCCCATTCCAATAACTAACTGCATCCAATCGCTTGTCCACACCTTGCGTTGTAACTGTCCGACCGCCACTTCATGATTTTTTGCTAAGCCTCCAAAGGTTGAAATAAATTTGCAGCATTGCCTTACTGCCACCCACTTCGTGCTGCTGTGTCCGTTCCGCTGCATCGAACGTCTATCAGCTCTCTGTGGAATCCCAATCAAAATGGCTCGTGCGCGCCAAACACCAGCTTTCTTGTATCCAATAAATGAAGCCCGTTAGCCCCGTCCCTTTGTGAGCTGATATGGGCGTAAATATAATGTGCACTCATAACGATTAATGAAGGGGCGAGGCTAATGAAATTACTTCATTAGATATAAGAAAGCTGCTTTTCGACGCGCGCGAGCCGGAGGAGTGGCAATCGCCTTGCGAAGCACCATCGCCTGCCACCTGCTGCCGGACTTCAAGCTCAAATTCATCGAAGCCGTTGGAGTGGTAGTCACCACTTCCGTCGGAGTCGTCACTCTCATCGTGGCTTACTGTCCCACACAAGCCAAAGTCGACGATGGCTCGTCGGCTGAGCTATGAAGGGACATAGTCAAGCTCACTCGACGGCAGGGGCAGTTCATCATCGCCGGAGACCTGACCGCAAAGCACCAATCGTGGGGAAACACCGTCTCCAACCGGAACGGAGTCGTCTGGTCCAACGACGAACTAGAGGGCCACTACACCATCCTGAGCCCTGACAGCCCTACCCGGTTGACACGGTCCGGGGCCCATGCTACGCTCGACATCTACATCACGAACATGTACGATCACGTTTCCCAGCCGGTCGTCTTCCAAGAACTGAGCTCGGACCACTATCCAGTGGTGGCTGAGGTTGGAACTTCAGTAAATCGGCACGAGCTAACAAGGCGAAACTACCATCGAGTGAACTGGCAGCGGTTCCAGCAGTACGTCGACAACTTCGTCGATTACGAGGTGCGTCCGGAGACGCCGGAAAGCATCGACCGCCAGCTGTGCGCCATCGAAGAGGCAATCTCGGTGGCCCGGGAGCAGCATGTCCCGAAGGCTCGGCAGGTAAGCAACTCCTTAAACATCGATACACGCACCAAAGATTTGATTCAATTGCGGAATGTCACTCGCAGGCAGTTCCAGCGTACAGGACTGCCTGAGCTTAAGGCACGCTGCAATCGAATCACAAAAATTATCAAGGCCAGAATGGTGGACCTCAAAAATAACGACTTCTCGAATAAGATCCGCACTCTCCCAGACTATGCTAAGCCGTTCTGGAAAATGACCAAAATTCTAAAATCCAAGCCTCGGCCCATTCCACCTTTGATACCACTAGACAATAATGGCTCTAAGGATCGCTTGATAACTCCTGCAGAGAAGGTCGCTGAAATAGGTCGTCACTTCGTCAGCTCATACAATCTTGGGCAGAACATCGTCAGTCCACACGAAACAGCCGTCAACGAGCATGCTAACAACATCCATTTGATTCCCTACGACTTCTCGGAGGAGTTGGAGATCTCAGCTGGCGAATTGACGGCCTATATCAAATCGTCGAAGAACATGAAGGCCCCAGGCTTCGACAGCATCCTGAATCTCGAGCTCAAACACATGAGTGCTCCGTTCTTTGAGCACCTCTCACTGATCTTTAATCAGTGTCTCCGGCTCAGCTACTTCCCATCGTCCTGGAAGTCAGCGAAAGTCATCCCCATCCGGAAGCTTGGGAAGGATCCTTCCTCCCCCAGAAGTTATCGTCCCATCAGCCTTCTCTCATGGTTATCCAAGCTATTCGAAAAAGCTATACATCACAGGTTACTTGAGTCTGCCGAAAATCTCAACATCTTGCTCGAGGAACAGTTTGGTTTTCGACGCGGTCGGTCAACTGTACACCAACTGACTCGAGTTACCAACGTCCTCAGACGGAACAAGTTTGTCTCGAAAACATCCGCCATGGCCTTACTCGATGTCGAGAAGGCATTTGACAATGTATGGCATGATGGCCTGGTGTACAAACTACAACGCTACAATCTTCCCAGCTACCTGGTGAAAATCATCAACAATTACCTGTCGGCAAGGACATTCCGGGTCTCAATCAGCGGAGCGAGAAAAATTTCATCCGCACCACCACCGCTGAGACAGCCGTTGTCACTGGGACCGCTTCTGGACGCCCTGGTCCGCTTTCCGTGACATCCAGAATGAAAATAACGCGCGCACGCGAAACACGGGGCTTTTTATACACAGAGAAAACGAAGCAGTGGATCAAAAGGGCCGTACGTTACTGCAATATCCGTGTTGGGGATTTATGAACGGGATTAAATTTTTCACCCGGTTTGGAAAGAAATAACATTTTCAATAGTTTAACGTTGATAATCAATAGTATCAATAGAATTGACAAATTGCTGGAGAGTTTCCGAATCGATTGATAAGCAAATGTCGAAAATCCATCGAAAGATAAAGACGCTATTACCGTTTGAAATCTTACATGATTTCGTGACAATCCCCAATTTGGAAATTTTCATTTTGCACCCTGTATCCGAGGCTTCCCGAGGTTTACGTCAAAAACGGTGATAGGGTACTGTTTAGTGGGTTCTTCGACAGCTCGTTTACAGCACACCAACATCGAACCGCGGAACGAAAACCATTTTTGCTTAGCTGGAATCTGCTCAGCGACGGAATTCCTTCTTCTCGTCGTCGCTGGTCTTCGGAAAACGGGCAATTCACAAGTTCACGGATACATTACATATAAACTTTCAGTCCACTTCAATAAAACACTCAACTTAAACGAAAGACTAATCACTTTAATTGGCTAACATGTATTTACTTTAACAAATTTTGTTCTTAAAACTACGTGAATTTTGGAGGTATCGCGCGCGTACGGTTTCCAGACCAACCGTTCTTGGCTGCAGGCCAATTGCAACTAACTCGTTGATCATCAGAGTGGTGGTCAGTCGAAGTATACCATCGGGTCGTGCGATGTTCTCCACAGCGATCGCCTAGTAGAGCGTTAGAGAGGAGATCTCCCTCATATCTCCAGTGATGACCATCGATGACCGTTGACTACTACGATGATTGGCGACCTCTCGTTTCATCCTCCATATTCGCCACGATGGTGCGACGGTCGAACACTCTTCTGGACAGTGAAACAAGGAGCAACGAGAGCGAGGGTCGTCCAGGGATGTAGTCTGGGGGATCAAGCTCATCACTGAACAAACGGCATGTGCAATATATGAAACAGACTCATAGATATATCTGGTCACACATGCAGGTAGACCTTAAGGCCTTACTTCCGTAACTTCATGGACAGCATAGAACCTATGCCATGGATGCATTCTATTCAATATATAACATATGATTTGTACCACATTTGGTGTTACTCCAGAGTTTTCTTATGAACATATGCCAATGACGGATTCTATTCTATGCACTACAAAGGGCTTGAACCTTGTTTCTGATCACGTCAAAATAATACTCACCAAATTCAGCAGATACACATCAATCACAGAGCGCATCTTTTTCTTCAGCATCAACATCAGGACCAGCAGCGAATTGCCTACCACTGATAGCAAAAAGACAACCGCATACAGGAGGATAATCAGATTGTTCTGAAACGTCGAATTGCCTCCATAACTGCTATTGGGAGCTACCGCTTCCACACTGGATGTTGTATTCCCAGCGGTACCGTCCATCGGCCATCCAGTGGTAGTTTCCACAAGCCAATCGATAAAAAAGGATGACAAATTCGCGGCAGTGCTCGGATTGCTCGATGTTGTGTAGTTGCCGGTGTTGGAAAACAGCGATGACAGGACCGCCATCTTCTTTGACAGCTGTGTTTGGCCGTAGGAAACATTTTGGTTTAGCAGTAACTGTTCGATCATGTATTTCGTTATCAAGAAACGCCTATAAGGCGTGAGCTGGCTGGTTGCCGTTGTTGGTGGAGGTGATCTCCACTCCACGCCGTACACGATTTCTGTCGTCATTATTCTTATTTGAGACGGGTCGGATAATATGATTTGAAATATCTCTGGAAGCTGCGACTGTCGAGTGTGAACCTGTTGATGAAATTGAATTATATTTTATTCAGGTGATATAATTATAGGACACGAGGCACAGGTCAAATAAACGCGGATTGGAAGTTGAGAAATTTCAGCATCTGATTAGTTTCCTACTTGATTCAAAGCAGTTTATTCCTTATCAGACAGAACTGTAACGGGTATAATTCAATTGACCAAATGAAGCTTCTGCTTTCTAGGCCTTGAACGAGCCTAGATTTTGAGCGAAATTATTTAGTTCACTATTAACTGCTCTGTTGTCTTAGTGGAAATATGGAGTAAATATTTTCGATTTACGGAATATTGAGTGAACTCCAGTATATCTCATGTTTTGTTTCATGTTAAGAGTCCCCCAAGGTAGAGTGGACTGCTCGTCACCTCGTCATTTCAGAAGCACATGCGGGTGTTTTGTTTAGTTTAGTGAAATTAAAGTACACAGGATTCTGTTTTAACGCGGTTTTTTGACGTAGGACTTACGTCTCTCTTTACTATACCGGGTGTCATTTCAAATTTTTCAAATCGACCGCGTTACGCTGTGTTGAAAGATTTCAAACGTAAATAGCTTTTGCCCTATTGAACAGTTTTCTGCAGTTAACCACTCAATCAACAGCTTTCAAGTATGCCTTTCATATTCATGCTTGATAATATCCGAAAACTTGTTTCAATAGGCCCAAAACTGTTTTCAAAGCAAAATATTGAATTCACGAGAACCTATAAATATGAGTACCGCATCATCCTTGCATCATTCCATTGCCACGCTCTGATTGGTGCAGACGTCAGCGAATGAGCTCTCGCTAGGTCAGGAAGGCATAAAAAAGCGCAGCACGATTTTTTTCCTCTCAATCTGACCCTGAGATCTGACAAGAACAGGCAAAGCAACCGCATCGCCAGAACTTTTGAAGTGTTGCTCCATCGTCTCAGCTACGCAATCGCAAACTTAAGCTTTCTCAAGAGCAAAGCAGAATCGTCAGCATCATCGGCATTTTCGGTCCGGCATTGTCGAGGCCACCGCACAAAGGAGAAGCCTACCGGACAGTAAGCGCGGCTCGGCGGTGTGACAATAGACTGTCAATGACAACACTGAACAAGATGAATTATTGACAGTGGCTGATTTTGTACCCGCCACTTCCACAGCCAGGCGCTATCGTATATGCGCAAATAGCCAGCATGAGTTAACCTCCAGAAATTGATATGGCGAAAGACATCTAACGCGGGTTTTCTCAAAATTAGGAACTTTTCATGAAAAACTATATCGTACCGGTTATGATGGATGGTGTTCCCTTGTACGCCTACCAAATATTTTTGACGTAGGACTTACGTCTCTCTTTACTATACCGGATGTCATTTTAAAATATTCAAATCGACCGCGTTACGCTGTGTTGAAAGATTTTTAACGTTAATAGCGTTCGTCTCAGTGGACGAATTTCTGCGGTAAGCCCCTCAATCGACAGATTTCAAGTATGCCTTTCATGTCCATGCTTGATAAGACCCAAAAAACTTGATTCAATAGGCATGAAACTGTTTTCAATGAAAAACTAACAGTGGGTAATGTCTGTGACATAACCGGAAGTGGACGTAGGACTTGGCTTGACCATGCATGTAAAAATACATATTTTGCTCAGCATTATTCATAAGCATCATTACACGTTTCGTTACCAATCTAGAGAAAAAATATCAAAATGGAAAGCTATCAATCGGTTTTTCATCTAATGTTGGTTTTTTTGTCATTGATGAAAGTATGTAAAAAGATAATTCTGCTTATTTTCAGGCAACAGGTTGACAAAACGGTGACAAAGTGTAACGTCTTGTTGAAACTACTGTACCCTTTGATCAACCGCCGGTCGTCATTGTCCCTGAAAAATAAGCTTGCTGTCTACAAGCAAATCATCCTCCCTGTGATCGAATATGGCATGCCGGTCTGGGAGAGCTGCGCTAAAACCCACCACCTCAAACTTCAACGGGTCCAAAACAAATTCCTGAGGATGATCCTCAACACCCCTCCCAGGACAAGAACATCCGAGGTCCACCGTCTGGCCGGAATAAAAACCTTACATGAACGCTTTGGTGAGTGTAAAGAAAAGTTTAGGGTCCGTTGCTTGCATTCGGATCAGGCTCCAATTAGGGCGCTAGTTCCAATCTAGGTTATCAAATTTCTTATTGTAAATATTAGTGTACATAGTAGTTAGGTTATCAAATTTAAAAAAAACACACACCAGCGCCTCCTAAAGGCCGTCATGATACATTATATGTTAAAAATTAAGTAATAGCATAATAATAATAATAATAACAATAATTGAAATTGAAGTTGGAGGGCCATGCCGGCCGATCACTGTACATGTATAAAATGATTGTAGAACAAAAAATGATTTAAATAAAGAAGAATTTTACTACTACTACAATCAATTATTTTCGTGGTATTCCTAACTATTTGTTTATGAATTCCTTAAGCCTCTATAACCTTCATATGTTCCATTATAGAGGTATGAAGTAAGGATTACTAAAAATAATTTCCTGGAAATCCATAGAAATTTATCTGAACTTTTTTGAATTCAATGAACCTGATATCTACTTGATCCAGTAGTGCGCGGATTCTCGAAAATTTCAAATTTACTTGTTGTGTATCTAGCTAGGCCAATAATATGCGCTGGTCGGTGATTGAAGCGCTATCGGGCCTGAACAAACAAAAAAAAACGAACAGTGGGTAATGTCTGTGACATAACCACTAAGTGGACGTAGGACTTGACTTGACCATGCCTTTAAGATACATAATATGTCCAAATTTCTCACATCAACTATTTTGGATAAATAATCGGCGTTGCATACCATTCCTTGGCAAAATCTTCTCATCAAACCGACACAGAAATCAAATCTACCTCGAACAAAAATCATCAAAAAAAATTCAGGAAGTATCTGTCCGGTCACGAAATATTAGCCTCGACAGTGGCAACCTTCCCACTGAAGGACTGCCTGAAATAAACCACAAGTTGGCTCAGCAGGGGATGTAGACTGTATCTCAGCCCTTCCACTGAAGGGCCTTCTAATCCGTCGATAGCGACTGAAGGAGAACATTATTTTTAACTCTTAGAGCCTTGCAAAAGGCTGTTTGCTTCGGCTAAGTGCAGAAAGTAAGAAAACGATCTTTTCAAATAACCGCGAATTTCTAGTGATGGTATAAAAACGACTGAATGCTCTGCGAGCGAATGCACTTTTCTTTTATACTACTTAATTTTGAATCTTCTCTGCTTCCCAATTGCTGGGCCAATCAGCTAGTGTCTTGTATCCCGCTGCTTTGTCAGACAAAGCGTCATCATCATCAACGCGTTCGAGAAGGGCTTCTTCTTTTTTACGCTTGTTGCTCGCTGCTGGCGTCTATTTCCTAACGGGACTTCGTTTGATACAGCCAATAAGCCGTGTGCGTGTTCTTTTCTGAGACAACATTGTTAGTAGTAGAAGGAAGGAAACACCCGGACATGGGATTTCGGGTGATAAGATTTAGAATTGGTAACATGGGACGATCATTCGCTATTTATGATAATCACGCATAAAATTTTATCACTATAATATTGGAGTACAATTTCTATCCCGAAGGGTATTGAAAGCTTTGATATTGATCTCTATTATTGGCTCTCTGAAGAACCGTTTGTTTTTTGGACATACATGCTGCACCATGTGACTTTTCTTCAGCCTGTCTCGGCTCATCACCGATGCCGGCCGGTCTCGGCTCGACTCTGCTGCTGCTGCCGGTATCTGCTCAGCATTGCTGCTTTGTCGGGTCTGTAGGGTGGACTGTTGCTGTACTGGCTAGGTTTCGGCTTAATCCTAAAGACGTTCACTAAATTGTTGTTATGTTCAGCGTAATATTTAACATTGATATTTAACGTGTATTTGCTTAGAATTTAGTATTGGGTCCCGCGGATTTGGCGCAGAATGGATTTTCATGTCGCGCGGAAATGGCGTGGATTTGATTTTAGTCGGTGCGGATTTGGAGCGGAAAATATTTCAGGATCTCCATAACAACCCTGCAATTTCTATCCCGAAGGGATTTGAAAGCTTTGATATTGATCTCTATCATTAGCTCTCTGAAGAACCGTTTGCTTTTTGGACATACATGCTGCATCATGTGGGTTTTCTTCAGCCTGTCTCGGCTCATCACCGATGCCGGCCGGTCTCGGCTCGACTCTGCTGATGCTGCTGCCGGTATCTGCTCAGCATTGCTGCTTTGTCGCGTCTGTAGGGTGGACTGCTGCTGTACTGGCTAGGTTTCGGCTGATGATGGTGGCTTCGATGACTTCATTCCCTGTTAAAAGGTGTGAGTGCTGTTCAATCGATGATGCGGTTGCTTCGCTTGTCCCGGTCAGAATGAAAGGAAAAAATCGTGTTGCGCTATTTTATGGCTTCTCGGCAGACCCAGCGGCTGCTCATTCGCTGGTGTCTGCACCAATCAGAACGTGGTAATGGAATGATGCAAGAATTATGCGGTACCCATATTTATAGGTTCCCTTGATCTCAATGTTTTTCATTGAAAACAGTTTCATGCCTATTGAAACAAGTTTTTCGGGTCTTATCAAGCATGAACATGAAAGGCATACTTGAAATCTGTCGATTGAGGGGCTTACCGCAGAAATTCGTCCACTGAGAACGCTATTAACGTTTAAAATCTTTCAACACAGCGTAACGCGGTCGATTTTAATATTTTGAAATGACACCCGGTATAGTAAAGAGAGACGTAAGTCCTACGTCAAAAACTGCCTTGGAGTGGATTGGGTGACCTTCAGAATCGCCATATTGATAAGAAAAATTCAACTCTGGAGTGAATTGGAAAAACCCAGAATAGTCTTCACTCTGTCGGTAGTTTAGTGGGATTGTTGGAATTGGTTGGACCAATGAAATTCAACTCTGAAGTAAGTCAGTTGCCATCATTGTTGGAATCTCTTGATGCAGATTATTGTATTCTGTTTGCTGTAAGATGAGTGACGTCATTTCAAATACTCATCCTCATGAGAAAATTATCTGAGCTTTTAGTGGAATGTCGTTACTTGCCATAAGACGATTTCGTACAATTCCAATTAATTTCACCACTTGATCAATGAAATTGTAATGAAATTGTACGAACTCGTCTTATGGCAAGTACTCATCCTCGTTTAAAGCTTAACCAGTTAGTGAATATAGAATCTAGAGAAAAAATCTAGCTCACATTCTCAATGATCATCGAATATTCAGTATCTTTGCTTTGTCTTTTCACCATTGAACTCATACAAATTTCTGGTTTAATAGTATCGGAAATGCCACTGGATCAAATGCTATATATATCGTCTTCGGACCTCAAATAGTTGATCTGTGTAAAATGAGTTTTTTTTTTCTCGGGGACAAAATCCCTACTTCTGTGTATTCGTTTTTCACAGTCTACTCTGTGTTTTGCCTTTAGCGTATTGGGAATTCACCTACTAGGGATTTCTCCCCAGAAGCCAGATGAGCCTTCTTTACTTTCAAATTCGTCAAATAAATTATGTAAAAGATAGTGAAGGCGATGGCACAATTCTCTTAAATTGAGGGAAACGTACCCCCTGAGCCGGCCTTCTGATACATGTTTCAGTTGTCAACGGTAAAGGGCTCACCGGATACTTGTCAAACAGTTGATTAAAGAATCGTTGATTACCGAGAAAATCGTCTGACTCACTTTGAACCAGTGAATTTGAGAATAATTTGTGACCATTTTCCATAGCGACATTCTTGATTTCGGCGTCCCCCTAAGGCGTGACGCCCTTGGCGGGGGCCAACCTGGCCAACCACACGCTACGGCGCTGACTGAGCTTAACCTCGCACACCTTATTCCTCCTTTACACCTCCATTTGACTCCATCTCAACTTTTAAGGATATCGGTAATGGGGTTCAGAAGTTTTACCGCTTTTTCCAATGACCCTCCAGTTCCTCTACATATAATCGTCCCCTTAGGATTGAGAGTATGTGTCCCAAATTTGGTTCAAACAGACCCATGCATTTAAAAAGTACGTAAAACGATCGTTTCATTCACATGCCCCTCACTCCTTTTTAATTTGACCCTCCTATCTATTATATAACCGTCTTATGTTAGAAAATGTGTGTACTAAATTTGGTTGAAATCGTTTCAGGGGTTCAGAACTTACACTGAATTGCCCATTTTCTTAACAACACTCCTCCCTCCAGACCCCTCCCCCTTTCCCAAATTAGTCTCCCATATGATCGGCTCATCATAGTGAATATGTGTAAAAAACGAACAGTGGGTAATGTCTGTGACATAACCGCTAAGTGGACGTAGGACTTGACTTGACCATGCCTTTAAGATACATAATATGTCCAAATTTCTCACATAAACTATTTTGGATAATTAATCGGCGTTGCATACCATTCCTTGGCAAAATCTTCTCATCAAACCGACACAGAAATCAAATCTACCTCGAACAAGAATCATCAAAAAAAATTCAGGAAGTATCTGTCCGGTCACGAAATATTAGCCTCGACAGTGGCAACCTTCCCACTGAAGGACTGCCTGAAATAAACCACAATTTGGCTCAGCAGGGGATGTAGACTGTATCTCAGCCCTTCCACTGAGGAGCCTTCTAATCCGTGCGATAGCGACTGAAGGAGAACATTATTTTTAACTCTTAGAGCCTTGAAAAAGGCTGTTTGCTTCGGCTAAGTGCAAAAAGTAAGAAAACGATCTTTTCAAATAACCGCGAATTTCTAGTGATGATATAAAAAAGACTGAATGCTCTGCGAGCGAATGCACTTTTCTTTTATACCTTATTTTGAATCTTCTCTGCTTCCCAATTGGTGGGCCAATCAGCTAGTGTCTTGTATCCCGCTTCTTTGTCAGCCAAAGCTTCAGCATCATCAACGCGTTCGAGAAGGGCTTCTTCTTTTTTACGCTTGTTGCTCGCTGCTGGCGTCTATTTCCTAACGGGACTTTTCGCTAGATACAGGCCAATAAGCCGGGCAAGCGAGCTTAGAATTACAGTTCAGGTGGGAAGTACGTGTTCTTTTCTGAGACAACATTGTTAGAAGTAGAAGGAAGGAAACACCCGGACATGGGATTTCGGGTGATAAGATTTAGAATTGGTAACATGGGACGATCATTCAGTCACGTTCGCTTTGTGTGCGGTCAGTAGCAAACAATGTTTATCTAGATATTTTTTGATCAATGCCAAAAATATCCAACATTTGATGGAAAATCGATTGATAGTTTATTAATGTTTGAACTGTTATCGGTGTTTTTTTTATCCAAATAAGATTATGTGAGAGATTTGGACATCTTATGAATCTTTAAAGGCATGGTCAAGTGAAGTCCTTCGTCTACTTCGCGGTTAAATCAGAAAAATTATTCACTGTTAGTTTTGACGCTATTTATGAAAATCACGCATCAAATTTTATCTCTAGAATATTGGATTTGGCACCCAAGTACAATTTCTATCCCGAAGGGTATTGAAAGCATTGATATTGATCTCTATTATTGGCTCTCTGAAGAACCTTTTGTTTTTTGCTGCATACATGCTGCATCATGTGGCTTTTCTTCAGCCTGTCTCGGCTCAGCACCGATGCCGGCCGGTCTCGGCTCGACTCTGCTGCTGCTGCCGGTATCTGCTCAGCATTGCTGCTTTGTCGGGTCTGTAGGGTGGACTGCTGATGTACTGGATGTAGGTTTCGGCTGATGATGGTCGCTTCGATGGTGTCGAGCCGAAAAAGCAGTCGGTGCAGACTTCATTCCCTGCTAAAAGGTGTGAGTGCTGTTCAATCGATGATGCGGTTTCTTCGCTTGTCCCGGTCAGAATGAAAGGAAAAAATCGCGTTGTGCTATTTTATGGCTTCTCGGCAGACCCAGCGGCTGCTCATTCGCTGGTGTCTGCACCAATCAGATCGTGGTAATGGAATGATGCAAGAATTATGCGGTACCCATATTTATAGGTTCCCTTGATCTCAATGTTTTTCATTGAAAACAGTTTCATGCCTATTGCATCAAGTTGTTCGGGTCTTATCAAGCATGGACATGGAAGGCATACTTCAAATCTGTCGATTGAGGGGCTTACCGCCGAAATTCGTCCACTGAGACGAACGCTATTAACGTTTAAAATCTTTCAACACAGCGTAACGCGGTCGATTTGAATATTTTGAAATGACACCCGATATAGTAAAGAGAGACGTAAGTCCTACGTCAAAAATATAGTCTTCGTCATAACATTGCCCGACGCGACACCTATTCGGTTTCTTCATGCCGCATGCCTAACACGAAGATAGTCGTGCAGCCAAAAGTTATGACGATTTCCGTCGTTACTTCTTCACATAATCGATTGCACGTCATTATAGACGGAGTAGTTAAAAACATAATGACGTCTAGAATAAACAAGCAAGACCATTGAACATCGTTTGCTCACTGCTAGTCGTGGGTAATTAAAGTGACAAAACATTTCAAAATTATTATTTTCTAAATAATAACTAATGAATAAAAGAGTTCACTATCAAAATAATTATATATAGGACATTCAAAGTATTTTCAATGCCATAATTGCCAAAAAAAAAATAAACTATAGCATAGGAAATCCGCCGAAGCTCCGCCTTTTCGATGAATAATACCATTGTAAATCAGCTGATGGCTACACCTTTACATTGATCAATAAAGCGAATGATTTCTTCATTATAGCATTGCAACTTAAGCCGATGTTCCACCTCTTTGATGAATACATCGCAAAACATTTGTTGGTTCTACCTTTACGTTGACCAACCAAACAAAAATGATTTGTCACATATATAGTATATTTTTACTTATGGATCCTGTACACCTCCGGTGGTGCAAAGGGCCGACTTGAAAGATCTCCATCCTGAGCAATGCCCGGCTATCGCTTTAACCTGTTGCCAGGTTAGATTTCGGTCGACTTCTTTTATTTCTTTATTGAGGCTTCTCCGCCATGAGCCTCTGGGTCTGCCTCTGCTGCGATGTCCCGCTGGGTTCCAGTCTAATGCTTGCTTACAGATTTCGTTTCCGCCCCTACGTAGAGTGTGGCCGACCCAGCCCCACTTCCGATCCCGAATTTCTGTTGTTATCGGCCTCTGGTGACAACGACGATGGAGCTCGTTGTTTGAGATCCAGTTGTGAGGCCACCAGGCCCGAATTATATACCGCAGGCATCTGTTAATGAACACCTGCAGCCGTTGAGTGTTCTCCACTGATACACACCATGTTTCGCTAGCGTATAACAGCACAGATTTCACGTTAGAGTTGAAAATTCGTATTTTGGTGCGTTCACTTATCTGCCTGTTTTTCCAGATATTTCTTAAACTCGCAAAGGCAGCCCTTGCTTTCTTGATCCGTGCGCCTATGTCGATCTTGGTACAGCCGTCTGACGCCATTTGGCTACCAAGATATTGGAAGCTTTCAACATTCTCCACTGGTTGCCCGGCTACTGTGAAACTGGAAGGAGTCACCGTGTTTACATCCAACGATTTGGTTTTGTTGACGTTGATGACTAAACCTGCCGAGGAGGAGCGATCGGCAAGGTCGTTGAGCTTACTCTGCATATCAGAGCGCCGTTGCGCGAGTAGAGCAACGTCATCCGCCAATTCGAAGTCGTTTAGGTGCTCCATGGTTATAGGCTGCCATAACAGCCCGCGGTTTGGTTCACGGTCAATCGCATCTACCAGAATCTCATCGATTACGATGAGGAACAGTAACAGTGATAGAATACATCCTTGCCTCACACCAGCTACGACCCGGATAGGGTCGGACAGGACCCCATTGTGCAGCACTCTACACGAAAAGGCCTCGTACTGTGCTTCGATGAGGCCGATGATTTTCTCAGGAACCCCCTTGCGTCTCAGGGCGCCCCACATATTCTCGTGATTGAGACGGTCGAAAGCTTTTTC